>NC_092824.1:25980901-26083401 GCF_023375885.2 Dermacentor andersoni | reverse complement strand
CATCGTGAATGAAAAAGGAGGTCATGTGAGTGCCCACACTGTGGCTCCATGGACGCTTCTGCGGAGCACTATCTTATTGAGTGCAGCAAGAGATCCTCCTCAGTTGTCTCAGTGCTTTACAGTACTTGAATTGGGGTCGTGGTCCAAAAAATATGGATTAGCTCTCAAACTGCCCAAATTTTCTCGTCAAGTGTGACTTGATCAATGCTATGTGAGCAGTAATTTACACATGTTTTCTTTTTTATTTTCTATACGTTTTGATGACCTGTTAATGTGTGTGTTGTTCTTGTACTCTTATTACCGCTTTTATTTCTTTTTCTGTGGTTTTGTCCATAATCCACGAATTTTTTTTCTACAGTGCTTTGTTGTTTCGTTACACACTTGATGGAACCGTGTGTTCACATTTCGTTACCTGTTATTTTGTTTACATGTACACGTTAATTTGGCTAGAACATTTTTCTGGCCATACGTTTTTTTTTCTTTTACAGCAGTAAAGAAGAAGGCTATCAAACCCGCCGTGGTTGCTCAGTGGCTATGGTGTTGGGCTTTTATGGATATATATCTTTAAACACGTATAGATGTTTCAGATTCCGTAGTTTCTCACAAGAAAAGAGCAGTTACACTGGTCCAAAAGGGCAAGGAGGCATATTCTTTCCAATCTTACTCTATTTATGCTTGCAAGAAAGATTCAAAGTGCAAGTTGCCAAGGCTGAGGTGAAGGGGTCGACAGGAAATACCTCATCCGTCTGTGTTCTGCAAATGACATTGTCCTGTCCAGCCACATTGAAGGTGACATGCAACTAACCAGCTCGTGTCACAGTGGTCGCAATCTTGCAGTATTAGGTAAAAGACGTGATAAATAAGAACACTCACCAGTGCCCCGGCTGCGCTCTGCCCCGGTTCGCTGAGCCACATTCCCGGAACCATGGCCGAAAAGAAGGGGCCAGGAGCGCCTGGAGTGAAGATGCACTTCTCGCTTGCCTGCGCACACGTAGTATGACCGCACTTGCAATGTCGGAAGAAAGACTGCTTCTTAGGCGAGTTGGTCCATAAGGAAGCAGGTAAAATCATAGAGCAGTACAGACAAGAACAAGGAGGCAGGGCACAGTGCAGGCGCTAAGTTTCCGGTTATGATACACTGAGTGAACACCTCACATAAATCTAAGCACAGGACCGTTATAATTTAGAGCGTGGTGTCGTCCATCTTCGCCCTTTTCCGCCAGCTTTGGTCCAGATGGTGTGGTTATGACGGTGTCTTGGAAGTTTTTACCACGGTCATCGTTCGTCTTATATAAGCAATATTGGTCTATGCTGGTCGTGTGCTTGTATATAAATGGGGATTTATGCAATAAACATGACATGTAGCTTTATCACACGCCAGAGAGAGAAGCAGCACATCGTTCAGAATTGGCTTATATTAATACATCATTGGGAGAGCGAGACACGCAAACATTGCAACAAAGATTGGCACACCAACAAATCACGAAAGCCCGACTGTTGCCTAATGCCTCTTCTTTTAAGAGCATATCCATCATCATCGTATGTCACGGCTCGGAGTCAGTTTGTCCCCACCGATTAGCCTTCGTGCTGCGGCTGGAAACGGCGGGGCAATGTTGGCGCAACGAGCCAAGGGAAAAAGAAAGAAACCACCGGGACAGCACGTGTAAGGGGTCTTTTTGCGAGCTGGCGAGTACGGGCTGGAGAAGAGTTCCAGCGTTTCTTCCCGATACCTGCGCGTCCACCAGTTGTAAAAAGGTTTGTTCGCGCGTAACGTCGAAGCAATAAACGCAGCGGTTGATGGCAATTGACGAAATTGCTCCGAGCTAGGGAACGGCGAAATGGGTTGATGGTGTGTACATCTCCTTTCTTACAATATTGCAAGCGATGACTTGCTTTTATTGTATAGCGTAGCAGGTCAGCAAGTGATGCACAGGCGTTATTTTTCTTAACTGGGCGTTGTCAAACATCACCAGACTACGAAAAAATGCTCCGTGTGCATTAGATTTCGCACAGCCTCTGAGGTGGCGCCGTTACGCCGTTATAACAGCGTACCGTGCCACACTTTCGAATGTCATGCTTTTAACGCACTGCGCTGTCAGCGAACGTCCTAAATGAAGCGGAATGCGCAGCCAAGTCACACGAGTCTAAACGCACGACAAAAAAAACGAGTTAGCTCTAATGAAGTGGCATAAAGAGTCAGAGGCACAGTCGTCGAGAGCCAGCTCCCAAACCCCCAGTGAAAAGCACCTAACTCATACCGCAGCGTTGATACGAGACAGCAAGCATGGCTAGCCATGACGACGAAATGTCACGTTGCTTTGCACGCCATGCTATCAGTTATTTTGGACTTATGAACGTCATACCTACATTAGTGACGAACTTGAACACTTCGAATGCTCACAGCGCACTGCAAGTACTGGACGCAATGAAAACATTACTTGCAAGTCTCGAATGGCATCATGGCTCATTCACCGCTATCGTTCCGTAAAGACGTCAAGGAAGCATCGCTTTTTCGGTGGAATGCTCGAGATCTCAGAACACAAATTTCCGATTTCCAACTTTTATTCTTTTCGAACCAATTTTCCATCATAGGCGTCTGCGAACCAAATCCTCAAACTACAATCCGGCTATCGGGCTATGAAGTTTTCCCATCCGTGACGTGTAGGGTCCTCAGCAATGTCGTCGTTTATGTTCAGTGTGAACTCACTTACGTGCTACATTCTGTTCTGCCTCACGATGACGATCGATATGTGTGGTTAACTGTAAAAACAAAGAAACTTACATTCACTTTTATCGCTGCATGTATTTCTCCAACCAGTCGTTTTGACACGCAACGACTGGGTGCTTTGTTATCCGCAACGTATGACTCTTGGACATTTAGTGGAGATTTTAACGCACCCCACCGATCTGGGAGGCATTGAAGATGGACTACAAGGAAAGAAAATCAGTAGCATTTGCCTCGGACCAAGAGCTTTGCTGTCTCAATGACGGCAGCACAACATATTTACGGGGACTGACCTACAGCAGCTGTCTGAACTTGACTTTGATCTCGCGGTGTCTTTGAAGAAGTGTAAAGTGGGTCTCAGAAATAGACAGCCGCGGAAGTGACCATGTTCCTACCTATTTGAAGATGAAGTTAGTGGCAGAGTCTCTATATACTGCCATTCGTAGAAAAGACTGGACGACGTTCAGGTCGCTTATGGAAGACGATTGTCAAGAAGGCCACACGAGATTCCGGGAGAATTAGATTTGAAATGCACTGCAAAAGGCTATGTTCCATTTTAGGCCTCCTCTAAAATCTACAGAATATGAAGGTGAATTAGAAAAGCTTCGAGCGATTCACCGACGAGCAGAAAGAAGATACAGGTGCGCCACATGTATTCACGATTTGAGCGAAGTGAGGCGGATCCAAAAGGAAATCCAGCGCTGCCTCGATACGTTACAATCCCAAAAGTGGAAATCGTTTTGCAAGTTCTTGGATCCTCGTAAACCTGTCCAATATATGGATAACTATGCGCGGCCTACGATCGTATCCCCAACAGTGCCATCTCTTTAAGTATCTTGCCCTGCATCAAGGACGTGAGGTCAACGTTGCTTAGGATTTCTGCACAAGAACTGCTGGCTTGCCGTCACTAACTGCATCAACATCACGTGATGTACCGGCATCCCAGGACGCTCGCATGGATCTCATGATTTCCATGAAGTAGCTAGATGCTGCACTGGTGACTTGTAAGGAGTTATGCTCGCCTTGGCCCGACGTAGTCACAAACAAGGCACTAGGAAACATGGGCCAAAAAGCCCGCAGTGTACTCCTGGAGAGATGCATGAATCATGGCGCAAAGGACTGATTCCTTCTTATTGGAAAGCCTTTCGCCTAGTTCCTAAGTCAACTAAATCTTCATTAGACTTGGTATCGCACCATCTCATTGGTCATGCCAGTTTCATTGAGAAACTAGTGGCAAGGATGCTGTTGATGCGCCTTGAATGGTACTTAGAACATAATCAGGTATGTCCACATGCAATGACGCGCTTCCGACGCGGTTGGTCATCCATCCATAACGTCCTTGACTTAGTAACATCTATTCAACATTTAAAGAACATGTAATGGTTAACGGTAGCTGTTTTTTTTATTTCAAAAGCACTGAAATCACAATATCACGAAGGCACCATATGATAGGCACACCAAGAAATTGTCGATCCTTTGACTGACATGGACATTGTAGGCCGTACATTGAGCTAGATTCATAGCTATTTGGAGGAAAAATCCATCTTTGTGCTTACCGAGGGTGGAATGACATTCCACCATCTAACGAGCAAATGTGTACCCCAAGGCCCACGCTCTTCAGCGTAGCACTGTTAGGTCTTGTTGGATGATTGTCAAGGACGGTACAGATATCCACCTATACAGATGATATCTGCATCTGGGCGTCCGGCGTGACACGTCCGAACATACGAGCGACACTGCAGACGGCGTTCGCACGAATGTCTTTTGATCTGCATATGAAAGGCCTAGACCTCAGAAAAGTGTCCATTACTCGCATTAACACGCAGAACAATGACCCCATATGTTATACGCATATGCTATGCTTATGAAACAAAGCACCGTCATCTTGGAGTGATGATCGACCGTGATTTGTCTTGGACGCCACATACTTTATATATGAAGAAGAGGCTGACTGCAATAACACAGGCATTGAAATTTGCCGGCAGAAAGTCTTCGGGCGCACATACGGTGCTACTGCTAGACTATGCATTATTTATCGCTTTCCTAAGATATCACCTGCCCGTGCTAGGCAGTACAAGTAAAGCGCACCTTCGCACTCTCCAGAGTATACAATCCCGAGTTCTACGGAGGCGCCTCGGCCTCCCTAAGTGCGCATCCAGAGCAGCCACAATCGCCATAGCTCGTGACTGCCCTATATCAACGTACATTGCAGTCCATGCTCTAAGAGTGCACATTTGACATGTCGCAATGATACCCTTCAGCATCTTGTTTGCCGGCGAACGACTAGGCCGCATACTAGTTTTAGCCGTCTCCTGAATACTCATGGAGCATCGCTGCCATCGAATTACGCCCCAGAAGCTTGGCGTGCATTCACCTACACTACACTCTAAAAACAGTTGCACCCTTCGGGGTGTATATTTTCCCCACAACAATAATCTTCATCTGTCTTGCCCGCATTTCCTTTCTTAACACTGCGAGCCCGGTACTTACAAGTCGCGAAGGGTATGCGCATTATCAGTGTGACACAATATTCTTGACGGGAAAGTAACGAGCGCAGCGTTTTCAAGAAAGAAAACGCAACCAAGACAGATCACGATTATGGTGTGTGCAAATACACACCTCAAGAGGTGCAACTGTTTTTAGAATATGCCTTATCGTTCCAGGCATCAAGAAGAAGGCACAAATGCCATCAGCAGCATTGAATCAGGCAACATTATTGTTACTACATGAAGTCCACACTGACCGCTTGCATGTTTACACCGATGGGTCGCTTATGCGGTTAGCAGTATTTGTCCCAGCAAAAGCTACAGTGATAAAATTCAAGCATCGCATTTCTCATCAACTACGGCTGTCGAACTAGCAGCTCTGCGTGCAGCAATTCAATTGATCAATCAGCAAACGCCCCAGAAATGGTCAATCTTTTGCGATTCCAAGGTCGCCCTCCAGAGCTGGCTCTGTGAATTACACTTTCTACGCCTCGAAGCCCTTGTCGCGGACGCACAAGAAATTTAGCATCGGGCAGTTGAGAAAGGACACTACATCGTATTTCAATGGCTTCCACGTCAATGTGGTACCCTTGGAAACGAGCAAGCAGACGCAGCCACTCGATCTTCACTTGACAATGCCGATTGCGTCGCTATCCCGATGTCAAGAACAGACGCAGCGGAAAAGTTTCTTGCGCTTGCTCGACAGTTTCCGTTGGCCTAATAGAATTCGACAGACATTAAAAACCATCGCCTTTGTTCTCTGGATCCTCGTCTGAAGCTCGGCCTTCCACATGGCTCGGAACGACGGAAGGTAACTCTCATTTCTCATTTATGGCTTGGAGTAGCTTTTACTAATGGGTACTCCTACCTCATCGGAGTGGCCACAAGTCCAGAATCTGAAGTATGGGGGTGCAAAAAGACGATAGCACACCTGCGTGACTGTCGTCGTTTGAGCGCACAAAGTTCTCAGCACCTCGCCTGAGAAGATTGACAACCGTCCCCTTAGAGAAGCCAGAATTCTTGGACCCTATTCCCAGCCGAAATCAGACCGAACTGCTTTAAAAGCGCTAGGGTGCTTTTTAAATGAAATGGGACTTATCTAAATACTGTGGAGTGCGCGAACTAATGTGTTCATTTTTTTAAGTGCCAAGTATTTCTTGGCGAAGGTCTGCTACTTTTTTTATCTAGCCGCCTACGTCTTGGTACTCTCATGGCCATTTCCTTAAGTTGGTGTGTACCAAAACTCGCATAGCCCCTTCAGTCACGAATTACGATCGACTGTCGATAAATGTTTTAAATTTGCATAATTTTATGGCAAGGTGCTGGATACCCTCTAGAAAGCAAGTTAAGGAGGGATGAGAATGACTCTCTGAATTCTATAGAGACCCATCATAATTACGTAGTAATTAAATATTCATTTATTGTACTGTCAGTCATGCTACGTTTCTTCATTGAAAATATTGAATCAGCCGCTCGAATGACATGCACAGTTTAATTATTGGGTGCAAGCATTGCAACAAGGGGTAAAAAATATATTTCGCAATTACTACCGAAACGCCCCACTTCAAACGTCCCTTCAAACAAGGTAGTGCCTTCACCAAAGCAGTCATATGAGGCGACACATTTCACTCAGAAGTGAAATGGCTGTACTTGAAGAATGCAGAATGTTCAATTTACTAAAAGCTTAATGTTCCTTGTCTATTCGTTGCAATCACTGCACAGTAATGACAAAAATAAAGTTGCGTCCACAAACGTGTACGCCGTGGCTGAAGGGGATAGTATGACAAGAGTGTATGACAAACATAAATGATAGGTCTTGACGTGAATGTCGTGACATGCGTGCCATGTAGGTCATAAAGCAGCCGCCAACGTCTTGGTGCTCTCATGGTCGTTTCGTCAACTTGGTAGGCTCCCCGCACACTGCTTCGCATAACATCGATTGCCAGAAGGCGTGGCTTTTTTATATCTTCTCTTGTTTTCTGATCTGTTCTGCTCTCACCCCATCCTCCTGTGCAGAATAGCCAACCAGGCACTTAATCTGGTTAACTTGCCTGCCGCTCACATCTTATATTTCCTCCTTCTTTGGGCCATGTTACGGAAGTAAAGGTATGAAAAGTTTTCTGCTGAGTATTTGTATTTGTTTCAGTAGTGTGACTACAGTTTTGATTTCACAAAGTGTGTCGTTACGGGAGGCTAGCGTGGCTATGTAAAGGTAGCGTCGCCACCCAATTTACATGTTCTGACTCATTTTGGTTTGTAAGCTTCCACAGATGGTACATTGTTGGTCTATTTAGTTTGTCTCAAGTTTTGTCTGTCAGTCTAGGTTGAGCCCAATATTCCTGTTTGGCGTCGCCTTGATGTATCTACTGCATAGTGTGAAAGCGCCAAGGAAACAGCGCAATGAGTGAGAACAAATATCTGTCGTACGGCGCCATCTGTGGCCAACTCACCAGCATATGAGCGGCCGATGTGCCAGCAATAATGGCCAGGCGTCGGGAGAATTCTTTGGGGAAGTCACCTTCCGCCTCGCAGCCAAGCAGGCCTACGGAAAACCGGAAGGTTCAATATGGTGCAGTGCATCATCATAATCGTCATCTATAACTCTATTGAAGAAAAACAGGCAACTACCGGAGATCTGCGATGGTATTTATCGTTCCATGGATTACTCTGCATATCGCGTCATACTGTTGATGGCCAAGGTTGACCCCTTAACAGCCGATGTAACAATAGTCATCACAGTGAACGTCCGTTAGTGCCAATAACGCGTTAACTCGTCGTGAACTTTCCGCAGTCTTTGCGCATGTGTATATGAGCAGTTCTTGTAGTTCTGACAAATAAATAATACAATATGACGTTTGCAATTTTTCAACGAGATCAGTAAAACATGCAATAGGTTAATTTAAAAATTAAATTATGGGGTTTTACATGCCAAAGCCACGATCTGATTATGAGGCACGCCGTAGTGGGGAACTCTGGAAATTCAGACCACCTGGGGTTCGTTAAAAAATGAAATTATGGGGTTTTACGTGCCAAAACGACTTTCGGATTATAAGGCACGCCGTAGTGGAGGACTCCGGAAATTTCAACCACCTGGGGTTTTTCAACATGCACCTAAGTCTAAGTACACGGGCGTTTTCGCCCCCGTTGAAATACGGCCGCCGTGGCCGGGATTCGATCCCGCGACCTAGTGCTTGGTAGCCCAACACCATAGCCACTAGGCAACCGTGGCGAGAACAAAAATGCAATAGGTATTTCTGGTATCAGATTATTTAGAAAAAATAGCGCGAAATAGGAAGGTCTAAAAATTCTGCACTTCAAAAATTTTTGTCAAATTTGTTCCCACCAGTTATCAGATTAAGAAACTGAAAGCTGGTAGAGTACGTAACAGCTGATTAATACATGATGCGCAAGTTAATTTTACCAGCGCAATAATTCTATCAACAAAAAACAGGACTAAAATGAAATAAGATTACTCTAGAAGTTACTCAGGCTTTTCGCCTTCCCTTACTGCAACACAGCGTTGGTCAGTGAAGCAACGGCGCGTCGTTCTTCATGCTTGTTATTTGTTACTAGTTTACTTGTTATTTTGTGGTAAGATTGTAACGGGTTGTTCTTGTTGGTGTCCTTTGTTGGTGTCCACCGTCTCGTCGATTACGAGACGGAGGGCAGCAGGGAGTTGAAAGCGGGAATGTGAACTGGTCGACCATAAACGTTGGGAGGAGAACGAGGGAGCAAGACATCAGAGGCAATAGTTCAGGTTGGTCCTGTGCACTATAGCATGTGCCGCCAGACATCCTAATACGCGATGACTGCTAACTGAGAGATAACTTCGCAAAAGGTATATAGGATTGTGAGTGTCTTCAAAACTCTCCATACCAACTTCAGTTCCTTAAGGGCCTTCCGTTCACAACTGATAAGAAGGATGCAAGATCTTCGGAACACCAGCCCGAAAGACCCAGAACTTACCAGTTCGAATACTAAACGAGAGCGCCTCGTCGCGCATATTCACTGTTACTAAATCTCGCGTCCCTGTTCCGTTATTTTTCCGTACTGGAACACTTTGTTCCACCACTTGCTTTTGTAATGAAGACGTCTGGCCCAGCATGAAGATAAACCTCGTGTCTCAAGCAGTTTTAACTTTGACTCATCCTATATATTCGTGCGCACGCATGAGGAATAAAGTTGAGAAAACACGACCCTCAAGGGACCATGAGCTCAAACGTTCTAGAGTACTGGGTGCAAAATTTTCGTTAGTGTCAAAACTGAACATGCGCACAGAGCGAAGCTGCACTAAGTTGTGCATGTACGGCCCGCAAGAACTACGCACCAAGGCCTCCGGCGTGCCCGTCGATGATGGAAGTGGCGACGGGCGTGCCTTTCTTCAGGCCCATCTCCATGGCAGCCTCGATGCTTAAACCGTTTCCACAGGGGGATCCTGGCGGCCGGAATTCCTGGCCTGCGCTCATAATTGTATCAGTCCTGTGTGCACTACAGCTTTTCTCAATATGCAAAAAGAAAAATTAGTTCTTTAAAAGGACAGGAGAGCTGAGCAAGTTCGTATGGTTCATGGTTTTCAAAAAGTTGGCGTAAAGGAGAAACACGGCCAAGAGACAATAAATTCGCAGCACAAATGCTTCTGGCAACTGTGATTCTGCGGGAAACAGAGCACACACCAAACATTCTAGGACTACTTGATTTCTGATTCAAAGTAGTACATTACGCAGGTGCTGCGACCGCTGAGTATCATAGTAACAGTGGAAGTAGTCACAGACAGGTTTGCAAGTATATGACGATTAAATATTGTCACGTGGTAGTGACGATGAAGTAAGCAGCAAAACTGTGAGTGGTGAAACTAGCGTCTTATTGGGCGAAATATTTAATTACCTACACTTGCAGCGACTCCGACTCTATTGACACGTGCACTTGCCTATCTTTATCGGGCGACCACGTATAGCCGCCTAACAAATGCTATCGCACAGCGCGGGACGCGCCTGCATGTATCCATGTATCGGAAGTTTCTGGAATGTTATCGATGCTTCTATCCGCTGTCTGTTGTCGCCGAACCTTGTGTTATCTGATTTCATCGCGTGACGCGAATGGTGTAGAACTTTGTAGAAGACACGCGGGTCCCAGCGATTAGTCTGGAACATTCGACGACTGCTGTACAAAAGCAGACGCGCTTGACCCGCTGATCAGATTTTCGACGATCGCCGAGTGTGTTCGCCGCTATCGCTCCTTATGAGTGTAGCCTGCTTCTGAGGGCACAAGTTCGCCCAATAAAACGCTAGTTTATATAATCACAGTTCTTCTGCCTGCTTCATCGTCACTACAACGTGACACTATAAACCTCTTCCCTGTCCTACTTCCACAAACACTCTAATCGTGTCTCACTTATGTCGACTGCTAACCAGTTAACCCTTCAATATTCTTTGAATCCCAATGTTTCTGGAAGTTTGACGCTCCCTATGGGTCTCTCTGGGTGAATGTTTTGGCATTCCATTACAATGTGCCAAGTCCTTTCCGCGCTTTTTTCGCAGCGCGCACTTGCCTCAAAATATTTGCTCCGGTATGTTTTTGTACTCAGGCAGATAGTACGAGCGTCAAATAGCAAGGCACTTCCCTTGCGTTACCATACAATCGCTGCGTCCGAGCCCTTTCCTACCGACAGCGACCGCCATATTGTAATGGAGTGTGGCGTCAGAAAATGCGAGGCCACCACTCTATCGTCTGCTTCGAAACAGGTCGAGACGCATACCGTTTCGCCCCGCACAGTCTGGAAACAACGGTGAAGTAACGGTGGCGCTGTTAAATAGAGCTCTTCAGAGCATGAGCGGGTCACGTGATCTTCTAGCATACGTGGGAGAGTTTGGTAAAACAAATGCAGTCAGGTTTGCGTTTACATGATGAACACAGCAGATGACACGTAGACAGCCCTCCACTTGGCAAGCTGTATTAGATTGGTGTAACTCAAGTGAACAGCGGTTTGCTAAACTGCAGCGAAAAAAAATATACGGAGAATCCCCTGTGGGGGTCATCTAAATGATGCGTAAGCATTTGTTACTAATCACCTGCTGTGTTGTCGTCGTATGCTGCTGTGTTTGGTATATATTAGTGCAAGAAACATTGCGAGAGAATCGTGAAACGAAGAAGCTCGGTTGCAACACCGAAATATTAACTGAGACCAGCATGAGACGACGAGGAAAAGGCGAGTAGTAGCAATATTCACTCATGTTATATGATGGTACGTTTGGATGACGTCGCTGCTTCATGGAAGATGAGCACTGGCCGATGCGTACGCTAGTACGTGGCGTAATTTAAGTGTCATGTTTGGTAAACGTCGTACGTAGACTTGGTCGATGACGCGGCCTCCTGTCGACGCGAACCATTATCAACCGTGTTCCGGCTGCAGCTACGTATAGCGTGGCCGCGCAGACTGTTTCTTGAAAGCGATTTGGGCAGAGTGCGCCAAGTGCTGATAGCTTCGTGAGCGCTGTGTTCTCGCCGCTTAGTTTGCGTTGAAGCGAGAGGCAGCACGAAGGTGATTTGGCTCGTTGGTGCGCGCCCTATCTCGAAAGCGAACGAAATCGAAACGGACGGGTTTTCTCTTTGGGTAGGCATAGAAATGCTTACGCATTTAAAGGCATTTAAACATGCCGCATAGATTGATGCCCCTGTCACACGGGACTTTTCTTTATCGTGATCTTGTTCGATCTGGACCCATTCAATCATGGCCGAGCTTCTTGATCGTGATCGAAGATGTCACTCGACTGCACCCTGAATGCTCAGTCACTCGGTGAGCTCAACCAAATGTCCGCACATGTCCCTCCATGGCGAAGCTGCAAGCCTTGAGCGAGCGGTACGATTTCATTGCTCTCGTAGTGTACGACCCAGGCGTTAAAATTCGGATGTTTCACATGCCAGAACAACGATCTGATTGTGAGGCACGCGGTGGTGGGGGAATCCGGATTATTTTTGACCACGCAGTGTTCGTTACAATGCCCACACTGCACGGTAAACGGGCGTTTTTGCATCTTGCCGGCCATCGATGCCGACATCGTGATCAGCAGCGCAAAGCCACGGCCACTGAGCCACCACTCCGGGTAGGTACAGACGTGCTCGCGAGTTAAACATATATCGCGCCGAAAAGCCCGTTCGGCCAACACTTCGGATAGCTTTTCCGGCGTCTGTGAGGAAAGGATCAGGGTACGGCTCGCCGCAGTCAGTCGAAGAGCTTCTCGACAAACCGCTGACGCGCATCTCGTGGCAGCGCACTCACGTAGTCGGACAAATAACTCGCAAAGGGTCGCCATGACGCCATGACGACCATGGCGCGAGGAAAAACGTTTTGCCCACCAGATCTTGGCACACGTCTCGCCCTTCACTTTGCGCACGAAAGGGATAGGTTCAATGTGCCCGCAATTCCTTCAATCGCGTGATAACAACCAGCCGCAGACCGCCAAGACACACACGCAAAAACAAAACAATGCACAGCATCCATGACATATTTCCAGCTCCTGCCAATCACTTTCGATGCTTGCACGTAAACAAAATCATGGTCTTCGAGGTCGGGTTCAGTCATTCCTATTGCGTTGGTGTCATTTCGGAGGGTGCGATTCATTTCGTCGTCACTCAGCCTTCCCATACTGCTGTGCGGTTCAAGTTCAATATAATAATATTCAGTGGCGATTTAGTGGTAAATGGGAGACAAATGCCTTGCCACATTCAAATCAAATACCGCACCACGTTCACCACATTGCAAAGTGTTGTTGAGTGGTGGCGCTGGCTAACACTCCCAGGGTTAGTTTTAGTAGACAAACATACATAGCCCAGGAAGTGGATGGTAAAATGGCCTCACGGTAGCTGAATTGGCAAGAGCATTGCATGGGTAATGCGAAGACGGGAGTTCGTGTGGCACCTGCAGCCAGTTGTTTTTTCACCCACTTAAATTTTCATTTATTCATTTCTTTGCTTCAATTAAGAACAAGTCAATTTCCCCTATGTCGTCCTTTGTGTCATTGTTGGTTGGCTTCTTATAAGTTTAATCATAAAAATCGGCCCCCTCGACTTTTGCTTTCTTCTCGTTCATGTATATTTACACTTCTTTTTTCACTTTGACACACCTGATGCTAACAAACCAACAGTTCGAAAACATATTTTCTACCGCACTTCATTTTTACCAGCTTCCTCTGGTATGCGTAGAGCTTAACATACAATGCAAACATGCAATGCAAATTGCAAGACAAATGAAATAATCAGAGCAATTAACATTTGCGCTGCATCAATGCCCGAAAACACGCCCAGAAAACTTTCGACCAGTAGGATAGTTAGAGAATGAGTTCAGAACGCTGGGTCACTGGCACACGCTTAGTGTAAAATAAACAGTTCAAACGATTAGAGATCTGGGCAAAACGCCAGTGGAAGAGACACTCGTAACGAGACAGAAAAGTAACCGGCTTTCTGATTGATTGATTGATTGATTGATTGATTGATTGATTGATTGATTGATTGATTGATTGATTGATTGATTGATTGATTGATTGATTGATTGATTGATTGATTGATTGATTGATTGATTGATTGATTGATTGATTGATTGATTGATTGATTGATTGATTGATTGATTGATTGATTGATTGCGCAAAATCGACACAGAAGTTATAATAAAACGCGCTGGAGAATTCCGGCTTAACTGTGACCAACTGGGATTCCTTAAGGTACGTGCACAGCACAGCATAGGAGGTTGTTCCTTTCGGCCACGAAAGAAACGAGACTGTCGCTTTTATGAACCGAACCGTCGACATCGTAATCGGCGGCCCAACACCATAGCCATTGACCAGCATTGAGATGACCGTCTGGTTGCTCACCTATGATCCTATAGTTGTCGCGCGTGAGGTCGTCGAGGCCGATGCGAGTCCAGAGGGAGTCCTGCCAGCCAGATTTCATATCGGAACCGGGCACCGTACCCGCCTGGTAAGTCCACTTGCACACAGCCGTGCACAGGGACCGGGACGCGTAGCCCGTGGCTCGCCACGTGAGGAAATCGGACAGGTCAAGGGCCATACCAATGCGCTCCCAAGTCGATGGAATGTTCTGCGCCGTACAAGTTTTTCTTGTTGCTAAACAAAATCCAATACTTCACGAGTAAACTGACGGTCCCTTTCAAGAACTTTGTTGCGAAACACTTCCAAACGTGACAGCACAGGTACGTAATGCTTGGTGAGACTGCTTTTTCTGATTTCAACGACAGCTACTGCTATATGCTGCAGGGAATGTCAAATGGCTTGCTGATACAACGTGGAGTAAATTTATGGCCTCCCGCCTGTCACACAATTCGTTCGTCCCGATCGCCCAAGAGCCAGGAAAGCACGGGAAGAAGCACGAATTTCTGGCAGATCGTAATGCATGGCACGTTTCTACGTTTTGTCTGCGACGTTTCGTTTGTAGCTCGTAACACAGCCTGCACGAACGTCTGAGTGAGATTAGGAGCTTAACCTCGTTAATATGTGAAGACGACAGGGCAAAAAAAAAAAACATAAACGTTTCGCAGAAACCATCGACGATAATTCCCAATGCGACAGCCAAACGCTTAAAGGAATGGTGCGCTTTAAGGCCCATATTTGTTGCATTGGAAATATTCAGGTAGGGTTTCTGCTTTCACTGCGTAATTCTATAAAGAACAGAGGCGTTCATCAGCACGTCTGTATCGGTAGTATAGGTAGGCAACACGTGCGTCTCAGAGAGTTGTGATAGTTTGCGTTCGCCGACGAGCGGGCCTCGCAACCTGGTTTCGCCAGAGCACGTGACCTTTGCACCTGGTTGCCTTTGTGTTGCGGGTGAAAAAGTCCGTACGACCACCGACCACCAGCCACCAACCACAAGAACGGGCGAGAGAGCCAAGAAAAGCAATTAGCCTTAAGTAAGGACGAAGTACATGCGCCGTGCGGAGGCACTTTCCTTTCTGTCCTGCCGGAGGTTTTCCACTTACGGGAAAACGACTAAGATTCGGCTTCGTGATCTTGGGCTGAGCTGTTGTACACTTGCAACCACGGTGCTGCAAGTGAGATTCATCTATTCTTGTTTTCCTCTTTTTTTTTTTTTTTTTTTTTTATATGTCACATTATAAGTACGTTACTGCTTCACCAAATTATAAAATTTATATGCTGAAAAGAATCTCAGACCTGTGACACTTTCTTTATTTCAATTCGTTTTTTTACCTGATCATTATCTTTAAGTTTTTTTTATTTCTTCTTTGTAGAAGACTGACAATACAGATTATTCTATTTATGATCTCGTTTTCCTTTTCTATCTTCATTTATAATGTTATTACAGTGCCAATCCCCCTCGTGACTGAATGACCTACAGTTAAATTGTTCTACTTTTGAAGAAATCGTCATCATCACCATCATCATCCTCTTAAGGTTCTTTACCTACAGCAACATCCGATTAGCATTAACAGTGAAATCAAAATACGGGAACAAAGAAAGCGAAAGAACGAGCGCTGAATTGCAAATTCTTCATTTTGTTCAGAGTGCCGGTATTTTTTACCCTGATACCTTGATACAAAACCACATGTAATAAAACAACCAGATCCCTTAAACGAACAAACAGACAAAGAAAATGACGTCTAATGGTCTCTCTCGCATAGCTTGTACATGCTACATTCAAATATTGTAAATATTTTCTTGCTAACAAAATTTAGGGAAGGCTTCTTTAGTGTTTCCTGTCCTATTGTTTGCGTTACCTGCCATGCCAAACCCTGGTGAGTGCATGAATGGCGGAGTGTCAAAAAAGTTGCACACAAATCACTTGTACCTCAGTGTGCCAAACACTAGTCAGACTTTACACTTAATTAGTAAGCAAATTCGATTATTTCTACCACCCCCTTATCTCCTTTACGCTGATCATTATTACTGACCCCCCCCAAAGAAAAACACTTCCTCTAGCAGTACGCGAGGTATTTTTGATAATACAGAACAGATGTTATAACTACTGTTTACTATTTGTATGATTTCAGCAGCCACGGGTAGAGAGATTAATCTCGGTTTTCCATCTGCCGTCTTCATGATAGTGACATCGATTCCTTATTTTAGGCACGTCATTGAAGCTTTCGCCCCAAGGCTGCTCAGAATTTCGTCGGTGCTGCAATTCTGCAACTGGCGCCCACTCACCTGCTTAAGCCAGAGGAGCTTCGGTGGCTGCATCTCGGGCGACATGGTTCCGCCAAGAAGGCGCAGCACAGGATGCCCGGTCGCATTTATGGCCTCAACCTGCGACACGGCGCGATGGTCCATCCACAGCACCACGTTCTGCTCCGGCTCACCTGCGCGGACAGACTCAATGGTCCATAACGAACTGGTTGCCAGAGCCAAAAGATGTTAGCAGTAGTCATCAGCGACTACCCCTTTTTTTGTGCACACTAAGCGTGACAGAATAATCAGCAGGGAAGCCACGGGTTCTTTTGAAGCACAAATGTTTTGAAGCCTTTCTTATGGAGGTGCGATGGCGTTAGGCGTAGCAGACAAGCTTTTGCTGCGACTTCGGTTCGTAATATAAAGACGCTGTGTCTGTTTTTTTTTTTTTCGTTTTGCAACTAATTCAGTGCTCTCTCTTCCTTTTGTCATCAATCGTTATGTCGTTCCAGACGTCACGGCTGTGTACGTAGCCGGGCGCAAACTTTAAAACAAGCTCTTATCTTCCATCCGCCTCTTCTTGTACATGCGGCTCAAGGAACTCCGGCTTCTGTCGTCGCCTTTTGTTCAAAGTCCTTCTCTTCCGGCAGCTGCGTAAGTCATTGCCGACACTACAGGCACGAGGCTCTCTGTGCTTCACTGGAGGTCTGTCAGGAGCCACCATAGCACGCATGCGCACAATTCCTCGCACGGAATGTCATGTATCGCTGAAGGAAGAAAAAACACGCGTCTTGCCCTCAGCGCATGTTTGTGATAAGCTATACGTGAAATTCGCTTGATCACAAATATGCTTAGCGCAACTTTAGTAGTGCTGAGTATTTTTAGCGCCTCCATCCTTTCACCAGTAGGACATTCGATGAGTAAAAAAATTGTTGGCTCTGCCGTGACAGAGAGTAGATGTAAGCATGAAATGGCAACCGGTAAAGTAGATTGGATAGAGCTGATACGAGCCATGCACAATCTTAGAATGGGTGTACTGCATGTTCGGAACCGCACACCCCCCAACACCATCCCACGCCATACTGTGCATTAGTCCATATGGAAGCTGTCCAGCTAGAAGAAGAAAACCGGCTGAAGGCCGCACGACAGGCAGCGAAAGACGCCAGGGAGACAGAGCGCACTGCCAAGCTAGAAGAAGAATGAATTGAATTCTGCGGTTTTACGGGCGAAAACCACGATTTGATTATGAGGCACGCCGTAGTGGGGGACTCCGGATTAATTTTGACCACCAGGGGATCTTTAAAGTGCCCCAAAGCACGGGACGCGGGCGTTTTTGCATTTCGCCCCCACCGAAATACGGCCGCCGCGACCGGGATTTGATTCCGCGCGACCTCGTGCTTAGTGGCGTTACACCATAGCCGCTACGCCACCGCGGCAGGTACAATTCACAATGCACATCACAAATTCGTTGTAGTATCAAGCAGTTCACGTCAATAAAATTGTCGTCTCGGTAGTGACTTATTTTAGCAAGATCTTCTCTTAATCTCTCTTTTTATAGTTTCCTATAATTTCACATCAACTATTTTCTTGTTCAGTTTTTCTTCAAAATACTGATATCTGTTGATGGTAGTTTCATTTCTAATGTGATCCATGCGATGTAAGGAGAGAGAGAGAGCGAAACAACTTTATTTAGCCGATCTCGACATCTTCTTAGACGCCGTCGATGGAAGTGGTTCCCTCTTCACGGGACCCATATACTTCCCTAGCCGCCTGGCCCCTGGAGATCAGGACGAGCTGGTCTTCCAGGGCAATGGTGGTTAGCAAGGTCTCCCATCGCTCGGTAAGGGTGGATGAGGGATGGGGTAAGGTAGTGGGGCAGGTAAGAGGTGGGGGGATTGCCTTGATGAAATCGCATACTCCAATGACGTGTTGGAGCGTGCCTAACTGAGTTTTGCAGAAGTTACAATCCTCCTCGTACCTTTCCGGATACATCTTGTTTTGAAGGTAAGGGTGCGGGAAGGATCCTGCCTGTATCTGCCTGTAGATTGCTTGCTGTTCTCTGCTAAGCGATTTGTGAGGATCGGGGTAACGGCACCTCTCCGTCTTATAATGTTTGGTAATGTCTCTGTAACTAATTATGGACTGTGGCTCACCTTTCTCAACCCGGTGTTCCATCTCTCGGGCGAACTGGTGGGCAAGTTCGTTGCCCTCCAGCCAAGAGTGAGCCGGTGTTCATATTAACTCAACTTTCCCGATGTAGGGTATGTGCCATATTTGAAAGAATTACGTCAGCAGCAAAGCCATTGTTTGCTGCAACAGATTATGCGCACGACTGCGGACGCAGTAACGTGGAAAGCTGGACGAGTTGGAATCACACTTTAAAGGGAACGCCCACCTCCCATCTTTCAGCACATTGTAAAGAATTTGGTTGTAAGCCTTTCTTCGATCGAACCAGGATCATCATCGGTCACGAAGACTTTTAAAAAGCTCGTGAACTCTCAGGAGCATTTCACATACAAAAGATGCATGATGGTTGCGTGTCCACCTCTTTGCTAAAATGCTCAGTGATCCAGTTCATGTGACTTAATGGTATGCGCAGGCAGATCGTGCCTTCCTTTTCTTGCGTTTCTTCTCACTAAACTTTAGTTGTTAGACAACGCCCGTCCTGTGTCCTTCCTCTTCTTTGTGCTGCCGTCGCTTTCCGCACCGATTTAAAGGCTGCGGAATGTTTGTGCAATAGGTACTGCACGCGGAATATGTTAATGCACTATCGATGTCACTACTTCAACGCTTGAGCGCAACTGTATTTTTCTAAACGCTATCACGCAAGGCTTCTAAACAGCAGGAACAGAACAGAAGAGGGGAAACATATGGATGTCGACCAGATAAATATAGCAAATCTTCTTGTCCTTAACATTTCTTTTTTATTGTTTGTGTACTACTACTACTACTACTACTACTACTTTACTACTACTACTACTACTACTACTACTACTACTACTACTACTACTACTACTACTACTACTACTACTACTACTACTACTACAGCAACAACTACCTCAAAAAAATCAAACAGACAAGCGGTCGGTTTGCTACCTCCCGCAAAGCGAACGGGTAAAGCGATCAAAAGAGAAAGAAAAAAGAAAAGGCAAGCAGGGAATCATTGACTGCGCGAGCACGTGGGGCTGCCCATCAAGCCTACAATTGGTCACGGAGAACAGTCAGAAAAGGCACGTTGGTTTGTGAGCTGCAACGGATGGGGAAACAATCCAAGTTCATTTGTCTCTAAGAATGGGTCTACCTTCCAAGGCGTACCTTTGGGGCTGACGGTCAGTGGCCGACCGGAGTCGTCCAGCACCACGAGCGAGCAGGTGGCGTCGAAGCCGATGCCACTTACGTCCTTGGCGTCCCGACACGTCTCCTGTGCAAGTATTTACAAGCAGAAGGGTTGAAAATTGAACTTGTTGGGACACGTGTTGTACATTCGGCCGTGTTTCGCCTTTATTTGTGCCGTTCAAATTCCAATAGTTTAAATTCATAAGCACTTCGCGTTATTGTTATGAAATGCCACGGCAGTTTCACATACTAGGGTGCACCAAAAACACGTACACTAGACGATGACGATGCTATCACATCCCTGAGCGTGCGTGTCCCGCGGCTGCATGTCCTTTGCAGCAGGGTTTCAACCAATGCTAGATCACAGAAGGTAGATGCCTGAAGTAATCAACAGTCGTCGGACAAGCGATGTTTCTGGACTTGACGCCCTGACGAAGACAAGCGCATTTGCAGAAACGTTTGCTCCGGCGACATAGTGTTCGACCACTCTTCATCACAACAGCGTTGTGAAACACTGTGGAAGTTTTGACGATCGATAATGGTATTGGGAAAAGACATCTCTTCGATAATCACCCTCACATAAACAGAATGAAACCAAGGAAGGCATAGGGTCACCCACGAGGGCAGCGCGTCACCCACGTGCTGCCTCACCCGATTAGCGAGGCAGTCGTGCCACAGTTCGCTCCATTTGCAACGTGCCGCACGAGACAGATATATTGTCCGCGCCAGCCAATATATCGCGATATGAAACCACGTGTAGAACTGCGCTCAAATCTCGCATTAGGAAGTATCGTAATCGTTGGTGAATTTTTTCGTGCCCTTCCACTTATGTTTACGTTTCATACTTACATGTAAAATAAAAAAAGTAATTTACCCTATGCATTGCTAGGTTTCATTGTCTGTTGGCTGCACAAGATTGTGAATGTTTTCAATTCAATTCAAATTATTTACTTTAAGACAGAAACACACAAAAGCCAGGGACAAAAGCAAAATATCTGAACATATCCCCCAAATGGCCACGCATTGACAGCGCTAACAAGGTTGCGCTGTGCGCTGAGGCTCCTCAACGGTGCATGAACGATATGCGGGGGCGACATGTAGAAACGGTGATGGGCACGCGAAGCAACCGCTGCTGCGCGACAGAATCATCGCCATGGCCGCTACCCAGCGTTTCAGAACACTGGTAACGTGAGCAGCGCCACTAGACGCATTGCAGACGCCGCCCTTTGATGGTGCACGAGATGTCGCACAACGGAAACCATCGGTGTTTGTAGCTTGAATTTGACTGTTCGTTCCGCACAGACCCTATACTCCGTATCAAGTCATACATAGCTAGCAACGCTGCGAAAGCTACGCAAGTAGTGCGACCGTGGAAGTCTCACTCCGCTCGTATCGCAGGGCAGTTTTTTTTCTTTTTATAATATAACTACTTCGCATATTACAACTGCTACTTGTGGACCCAAGTTCTCGCCAATTCTTCACTCATTAGTTATGCATATTTGTGCTTCTAGTAGTAGATGTACTATGTTTTGGTCGCGGCGCAACTGATGCGCTGTGGCTGCTCTTACATTCTGCTAACAGCAGAAACATTTTACTCCATTCGTCATCATCGTCGTCATCGTCATTATTGTCATCATCAGCAGCAACCTATCTTTATGTCCACTCTAGGACGAAGGCCTCTCCCAGCGACCTCTAATTACCCCTATTGTATCTTGCCGTCGAGTGCAGGAGTTGGCCGACGTTGAGGAGGATTTTGAGATGAAATTGAAGGTTTATTTACATTATTTACAGTAATAACACAAAGTAAAGAACAGTCATAAAGTCATTGACGGCCGGCAGCAAATCGGACGCTGCGGCCCGTGGCAAGAACAAAAAAATGAATGGATGAATGAATGCTTCTCTCTTCTCCCTGTCTCTCGCTTTTAACCCCTCCGGTCTCTCGGGGTCATGTCATTTACGGCCAATAGTCAAAACCGCTCAGGTGTCGTCCTTTTCCTCCAATGGTAGGCGTCCGTGCAAGTGCCGTCACATTCGGCTCATGGGGTCACAACCAAGGGCTCCACTTTCCGAGGGAGGACTTGCCGCGGCGTTGCCTCCTGGTCTGCAAGCGCTCAGCTGGAGGAGATGGGTTGTGTTCGAACGGCCTTTCAGAGCTGCAAAGCAACTTCGCTCGGGACCAAGATTACCTGGAACCGGGCCAGGCTCCCGTTGCACTTTCGCGAAGAGTCAAGCAAGGGGACAATAGCTCGACGTGCGGCGTACGAGGTTGGGGTCGCCAACTTGTCTGACAGGTCCGGGAACGGGTTAGATGCGCTTCTGCTTACCTTAATTGGGTGCGACGGCGATTGGATGTGGTCGGGGAACTCGAGTGATGCCAGGAAAGGGGTCCGTATCTGACACCCCTGCCTTGTGCTAGCTGATTCCACCTAGCACCCGCGCATTTCCTGATTTCATCACCCCACCTAGTATTCTGCCGTCCTCGACTGCGCTTCCCTCCTCTTGGCACCCATTCAGTAACTCTAATGGACTACCGGGTATCTAGCCTACACACTGCATAAACTACCCAACTTCATGTTTCTGCCGTAATGTCAGCTAGAATATCGGCTATACGTGTTTGCTATTTTATCCACACCACACTCTTCCTGCCTCTTGACGTTACGACTAACATTTTTCCGTCTATCGCACTTTGCGCGGTCCTTAACTTGTTCTCGAGCTTCTTTGCTCACCTCCAAGTTTCTGCCGAATATGTTAGCACTTGTAGAATGCAATTATTTTACTTTTCTTTTCAACGACAGGGGTTTTCAACAACTGTCAGGATTTTGTAATATTTGCCACATGCGCAACAACCTATTTGTATTCTTCTGTAAATGTCCTTCTTATGGTCAGGAACCCATGTGAGTGAACTGACCTAGATAAACGTATTTCGGCACAGACTCTAGAGGCAGGCTGGCGATCACGAATTCTTGGTCCCTTGTCAGGCAATTGAACATTACCCTTGTCTTCTGCATATTGTGGCGATAGCAATCGTATGGACACTCCAGGCGCATTTTTTTCCGTCGACGTCGCTGTCGCCTTGATGTTTCGTATAAAGTCCAAGGGCGATAACACCGTCCATCGCAGCGCGCCCTACGCTGTATGTGCGAGTGAAAGCGTGAAACCACACGCCATGGTACCAGCAAGGCAGTGGGCTTACGATAGATGGTGTGCTCCCAACGTCGAATGCTTGAATATTTTCGCAGCGTAACGTCGTACGACTGGGCGGAAACTGTTATCACAGCGGCGAAAACTTTCATCCTGGCCATTTCTGTGTCCGAAAGAACGACTAATGTACGTCGTTACAGATAATCTCCTGTTGCGCTGTCTGATTTTGCAGAACACCCACCGTGGTGGGTGTTCTGTGGTGGTGGTGGTGGTGGTAGTGTGCGACATTCTCCCGCCTTAAGATACTGTCGTATTTTGGCAGTCCGTTTCTCGTCCTTTTCAACTGATTGTGCAGCGTATTTCGAACACCACGGTTGCTTTCCACGGTTCTTTTTCTTACCCTCTGTTCAGGGAAGGACGAATTTAAGACGTACTCTCCGGTCTAAAAGGTCGCAGACATTGCGGATCGTAGAGGAAACGCAACGGGAACGCAAAGGAAGCTTAGCTGGGCGCATTTCCCACGACAGCTGATAAAGAGGTCTCTTGTCGCTATAACGGCGGTTGGCAGCGGATACCTACACGTGCCGCTGAGCGACACTTCAAGAAGGGACAGCAACTATTGTTCTCATTGAAGAGAGCTTCGCCCTTCCTCTCGTACGGGCGAAGATAAGCGGCTATAGATAGCGCGTACTCGCCGGTAACGAGACGCACATGTAAGCAAGGATCAGACAAGGAAAACAACACAAGACCGACAACGACGTGCACGACTGTGTTGTCATCCTCGTTTACGCTTTTGAGTGTTCGAAGCAGCAGGTAGTCATTTCGGCTGTAGCATTAAAACTCGGCCGACGATAAGCTCCAGTTGAAATGATAAGCGGCCCCGGGCGTACCTTGACAGCGTCGCAGCAGGCCCTCCATATCTGGTCCGATGACTGCTGGTAGAAACCAGGCCGCGGATTCCACAGTTCCAGCGGCCGCGACGCCGTCTTCAGGAAGCGTCCTCTTTCTGTGACGAGTGCTGCGCGGACGCTCTGCGTCCCCACGTCCACGGACACGAACTGCATGGCGCCTGCCTCCCGCGCACGCGGCGGTCCAGACAGCCAGACAGCGAGCGCGCTCCTCGTGTTGTTGCACTCGGGCTGGGAGACAGCGCGTGCGAGAAGTGCGGAAAGGGCGCGTGTGTTTGGCGACGGCGCTGCGCCTATCTTGCCGTCTCCCGTGCCGCAGTAAACAAGACACCGGTCAATGTAGATTGACTATGGCAATACGCTAAAACCCTACAATTTATCCGATTGAGACGCGCTTTGTGAACGTTTGTCTACATTTGTAAACGCCAACTTCAAGCGTCTCCTATCTAAAGAGCGCAACGAAAAAAAAAAACCAGATTTAAAGGTGCTGGGAAACACCATTCGGGCTGACAGAAATGTTTTTGGAAGAGCGTGCGAACGTTAACTTTGCAATGCTCTATTCGTGAGCAGCATAATGTACACACCGAGTGACTGTTAAGAGCAAGAGGCGCTATTTTCTGCAGTCCTCGAGGGAGCGCGGCTCAACTCTTCCGCTCCTGTGTGGAGCGGAAGGCAGGCGACTGCTGACACAAGGGAGGGCGAGCAGTCGCGGCACAGCGCCAGTGCGCGTGCCGCAGCGGTACTTCTTCTTTCTCTTCTTTCTTTCTTTATTATTATCATCATAGGTGTTACAGTGCATACGCTAAAGACTGTTGGAACCAATAGCCGCAGGTTAGTGGATGAGTCCGGATGCGAAATATAATAGACATTCAGTACAAGCACAGGGGGATCCATACAAAGGATGAACACAACAAATTAGCACATATTTTTTTTTTTGTTATTACAGCATGCATAAAAATTACCACCAGTTACACACATTATCAAACCGCGAAGAACAGCATGCCAAGCAATAATACAGGCACCAAATCAGTGGTTTATAGCTAATAAATGTGATTTTAGTGCTTTGCCGAAATTTTTTGTTTCTTTCATTTTGGAGGGTATGTTGTTCCATGTACAAACTCTAACAAACTCAAGTAGCCCTTTTCCATATACATTATGTACAGGAGGCAGGTTGAAATTCCCAGCGGCAGTATACTTCTGGTAGCACGTGATGATGCAACATATATGGACACAGGGAAAGGATGATTGCGTTTCACAACATTGTTTACGTAGATAGCTGTTTTATGCTCACGCATAAGATCGAGTGCCAATATGTTTAGTTGATTGAACAGTGGCTAACTGGGTGTATCGTTTCTCAAGCAGAAATGGCAAGTTGTATGTGGGAGAGTCTGTAATAAAACAGGGCGGGAGCAGAAAACCGAACAAGCCAGAAGGGAGGTTAGGAAGATGGCCACATGTAAAAGGGAAGACGGCAACGTTGTGTACATATAGAAACATGGCCCGCTCCTGTTACCTTGGTGATGTAGTGGCAGAACAAAAGAAAGTAAAAAAATTATTCGGTTCTCACGTAACTGTGGGCATCGATGTAAGCGAAGCTTTTTATGCTCTTTGATTTCATTGAAGATAATTAGCGGTGATGTTAACGGCGAACGTGTAATTTCTTCAGTAGTGAGGTGATGTTAAAAGTTACCCTACGTGCACCACTGCTGGCTGTCCGCGCAGTACACAGAACACACAAGGAGACGTGTTTGCTTGAGGCATTGTTGTGCGCCACTGTCCATAATCTCCGAAAGGGCTGAGCATTATCATTGCATCACATGGCACATCGCATCGTGGCACTGGGGTTCAATTATAAAGGAATTATGAGGCTGTAATTGCCATAACCACGATCGGATTATAAGGCACGCCGTAGCGGTCGACTACGGATTAATTTCAAATGACACCCTGGCTTTCCTTAACCTGCACTTCAATCTAAATGCACTAGCGTTCTTGTATCTCGCTCCCGTCAAAATGCAATTGCCACGATCGGGATTGAACCCGGAACCTCAAGCACTGCCGTTGCCGTCAGTGGTGATTTGACGTGCGACCGTTTTTGTAATGTCGCCTAGACCCAATAGTGTTTTGATGTGGCTTTGCGTCGGCATGCCCTGCGTCAGTCGTCCGATTCACAAGTTCATTTTTTCAGAAATAGCAGAAGCGTACCGTGCTGTACGCTCAGTTTGCACGAAACCACTGTTTCCGTGCATTCGCACGTCATCTTTTCCCTTTTCTGCCCTCGGTATGGGAACTGCGTCAGTGGCTCGTTTCGCGTAGATACCATCCATTCTCTGCACCCTTTCTCCTCTCTACAGTTTTATCTACGTCCTCTCTGATCCTAGCAGAAAGGTAAGCGCCGCAGTTTCCGCAATGCTTTTGATGAGGTCGCGGATAATTACAGCTGTCAAGAAGCTAATGTAGCGACACCTAGGGAGCTCCAGAGGGCATTGTGCTCATGTCACGCGATGGCAAATTTAAACAAATTTCTCGCGTCGGGTTCTATGCCTTGTATATACACGCACTGAACCACCCCCCGACGCGACGTGCGAGACCACAGCAGTAGCAGCAGCAGCGCAAAAGTCGAAGAGGCAAAAAAAGATTCACTTTAAAATTACGGCAGAACTCACGTCACGATGTCTGTCAAAGGTTATTCGAATAGCAAATCGAGCAATGTAGCGACAGACTGTATTCCTCAAGTCACGCTTATTTAACGCAGGGCTGATTCTGAGTCATTCGTTGCTTCGGCTATGGGTCACATAGTCCGATATCGTCGCACCTTGCTTGGGCGCTCGCTTTCCAATGTTTCCCATGAGCATGAAGGTATGACGCTGAGGCAGTGGCGATGGAATGACGACAACGTGAGGGCAGTGAGATGACGACAACCGGATGACGAAGCGAAAATGACGGATAGCTCGACCTAGACAGTGTGGAGACGGCGTTACATAGGATGCATGATCAGTGGCGTAGCAATAGGGGGGGGGGCCGGGGGGCCGTGGGCCCCGGGTGCAAGGGGCCTGTGAAAGGGGGGGGGGGGTGTCATATACGTCTGAAGACACCCCTCTTTCCGCCGGCTACACCCGGGGGGGGGGGGGGGTGACAGAAGACCTATGGGCCCCGGGTGCAAGACGACCTAGCTACGCCACTGTGCATGATGGCGTCTGCGTGATGACGGCGCAATGACGGCGATAGCATGACAACTGTAGCATAATCGCGATTGAATGATGACAGCATGATTGCGATAGAATGACGTCGATGGATCGACAAAGGTGGCTTGACGACGGCGGCATGATGATACTGAAGTGATGATGATGATGAACCGATAGTGTGAAGGCGGTGACAGGACGACAACAGCATCACAACGACGCCATGACAAGACTCGCATGTTCAAATTACATTGATGACAATGAACTAACCGCGACGGCATCCCGACCAGGGTATGGCGACGAATGCGTGGCGACGACTGTATGAAGACTTGGCATGACAATGACATGAGCACAATCAGATGACAACGAGTATGTGATGACAATGACATGACAATGACTGAATCAAGAAAGCTGTATGATGACGATGGCGTGACGACGACGGCACGACGAAAGTCAGATGACGAAGCTAAAGTGGGGATGATGGCACAAGCACGACGGTATTACGACGACAGCTAGACAATTTAGGCGTGGTAGCGTCAGTCTGACGATGACGGCATGACAAGTGTGGTATAATCACGATTGAATGACGGCAGTATGATTACAGTACCATTACGAAGAAAGATCGACTTTATGACGATAATTATCATGACGACGGCATGACGAAAATCAGATGGCGTTACTGAAGTGGTGACAATGACACAACGACAGCGTGACGACGACGACATGACGACGACTGTGTGAAAGTCGCATAACAAAATGGAATGACGACGATGACATCATCACGATGTCATCACGACCCCGAACACATATCTAGTAGACCATGCTATTAGACAGCTTGTGCCACTCGGTCGTAGTAGAAGGCGTGATGACGACAGCATGACGACATTCGAATCACGAAGCTGGAATGACGACAGTTGAATGACTACGAAATCATCACTATGGTGGTGTGACAACGAATATATGACGACAGTATGACGACGACTTGACGAGCGTTGGATGACAAAGATGGAACGACGGTGATGCAATGAATTGGACGGCATCCCGACCCCGAGCCCATACCTAGTGACCCAAGCTATTGGACAACTTGGGTCACTGGGTTCGGGGTAGAAGACGTGACGACAGCATGAGGAGAGTAAGATCGCGAAGCTGGAATGATAACAATGAAACGACCACCACGGCATCACTATGGCAGTGTGACAACGCATATATAACGAATGCATGACAATGATGGCGTGAGACGACGGCATGACGAGTATTGGATGACAAAGCTGGAATTACGGCGATACAACCATGATCACGACACCTAGTGGCCCTAGCTGTTAGACTATCTGGGTCACAATGTCGGTGTGACGATGACGAGAGTTAGACCAAATAGCTGGAATAACGACAATGAAACGACAAGAAAGGCACCACGCCTAGCGCATGCTTTGCGCATGCCTAGTAGCGCAGGAAGGAAGACAACTTGGGCAACCAGGCCGGCGTAAGAGTACGGATGGACGGACAGACAGACAGATTCAAAACGGCTGAAGCAGGCAAAGAATAATATTAGCACGAATAAGCGAAAAAAACAAGTGAGTCCGATGTGGCATTGCTCGTTATTTTTTTAAGAACAGACTAGCTGTGTTGTGTGGTAGGTATGGCGTCTTCAACGTCCGTGCCGAAGAGACATTTTCTTGGAAAACTTGAGGAAGGCCGATGCACCGGCAAAAATTGTTAAAACACTCATTGTTCTGTTTATCTTGTATTGCTCAATTAAGACTTGGTTCTTTAACCACAAGTGTGATTTTCCGGACTGAACCACCTTCGAACACCGTCAATCTTACAGTGGAGCTTTTCGAACCTCGCTGGGCTGGTTTCTCTTGACGTCAGCAGCTTCGCCGAGCTCGAGGAGTGAAAGCAGAGTATAAAAACTGCATCGCGCAGCATAGCGACGCGGTGAGGGTGGGTGGAGCCTAGCGTGGGAGAAAGAGTGGCGCGGAAGGGACCCAGGTGGCGTGACGTCATTGCTCTCCGATAAAAACTCGCGCGCTGGCTTCGTCAGTCCTCTTTCTCGCAGTAGAAAAAAATTATGCGTGATTCTGCTATCGCAAACACCAGGGACAAGCGGAGCATGGGGAAGCTCAGCATAAGTTACACTAATACCCAGGCGACCTTAACCGCGGTTAACGTAAGTGTGTGGCTTGGCACTACTTTACTGGCCTTCCCCCAGCTCCGCTGGTCTCTGGAGTTTGCGATAGCAGAGCCATGCATAATTTTTTGACGCACCATCGGTCCGTTCCGCCTTTCCTCGACGCTCGCAAATCCTCGATGAGCCTTACACATCGTACATTGAGGACGTTTTTGCGCTTTGTCACCCCGTGATCGCTGTAATGAGCAAATCTGACAGAGTTCACCATATCCTCAAAGGTATTGGGCCCATCACCTGTAGCATATTCGTCATTAATAACCCGGCTGCCGTCGCTGACATCATTTCTACGTGTCAACACCCTGACGAACTAGAGTCCATTCGTTTGCAACCGGATTTTACCGAAAGCCATTCCACGGAAGTTCTCTGGTTGTGTGCGACGATCCAAGCAATCATACGAGAAGGACAACAGACTCCTCGGCTTGTCAGTACCTCCGATTTCTCTTACTTAATCTTCCGGTATCGTATTGCGCGACGTCCTCAAGGAGATGTTGGCGTCACCCTCCCATCCATAGGCTCTTACCAACATACACACAGGTCGCTGCAGTGCCTCCGACCATTGTACAATCACCAAGCGCACCACCCTAGCGCCCATCTCCTCCACTTGGCTGCTATTGTGGATATCGCGGTCACAATTCACGTTTCTGCAGCAGGCGTGAACAAGAAGAGCGCTGTGCGTACGGACATCTATGAACGAGATGAGTGCTCTGCTGGGTCCACTTATCAACACCAGCCTTATGAAATCGGCCCAGCCGTTCTCCGTCTCCAAGCGCACCTCCCGATACGTCTCCTAGTTATCGTACTACCAGAAGCCGCTCACCTGCACTCTTTCGACGCTCCATGTCATCATCACGGCTTTTCTCGCAGCTCTCCGACCGTCGCCGCAAAACTAAGTGCTGCCGTTTTCGGAGGAAAAGCTGCATTCGACGACAGGACTAAAATTGCTCAAGTGTGCCCGTCTAATATCCATCTAATAACCGTCTAATATCCGTCTAATATCGGTACGTGATAGTTGAAAGTGTGCACGTAGAAGTTTTGACAGAGACTGGTGCCAGTTAGTGAGTTTATTTATGGTGATTTGTGCTTTCGTCTCCGGAAAGTTACCACCCCTTACGACCGACTCACATTACTCGCAGCTCAAGGGCACGCTAGTCGACCTTCTGCACTGCCCGCGTATTCATCGATGGTCTTCTACACCGGGTACAGTTCGCAGTGTTGAGTACGTGTGCTCAACAGCTCATATAAGGATGTGATTTTCTTTTTGCTGTTTCCACTTCTATCCGCTGCCAGCAATGTGCCGTCCATATGAACGGCCCAGAAAGAGGACTCGCCGCTTGGACTGTTCGTTACGGAAAATCAGCGAATCCAGGCCGTCAGTGAACTACTACCGACCTCATCGACTTTGCTAATGCGTCAGTGTTACCTTCTAGACGTTTTCTTACAAAAGATATGGACCGTTACATTGGGTCTGATTCGATTTGACAATGGTTATCCGCTTGTCGCCGCTGTGAAGGTAACACCCATTAAAGTTGCTCTCTCTAAAGACACTATTTTGGATTGCGTTGCTGATTCGAAGCCTCACTTTGTTGTCCCCCCCCCCCTCTTGAAACTGCTCCCTCTGAAATCCCCTTCTCCCTCTTCCTCCGCTCTTGCAGACACTATGCGCTCTGTCCTGTCCCCTTCGCAAATGCAACAGTTGCTTGCTTTGCTGAGGAAGCATGAATATTCCTTCGACGCCCATCCTTTGACATTGAGATATGCCCTTGCGTCACAACTCATCCGATTGAGATAGACGACGAATGCATCGTGCGCGGCCGGCCTTTCGCGTGTCTCTAGCCGAGCAGAAAAACATTGACGATAACATCGCTGGCATGCTGCAACGGAAGAATACCCGCGCCTACGCTAGCCCAAGGTCACCCTCCGTTACTCTGATCCGAAAAAAATATTGCTCCTGGGGATTTCGCATCGATTACCGATCGCTCAACAATATAGCAAGCAAGAATGTATATCATATATGCCTCGCATTGAAGGTCCCTTCGGTTCCCTGCAGGATGAAGAGAACTTCTCTAGTCTCGATCTGCTTTGAGGTTACTGGCTAATTATTTTGCACGAAGAGGAAAAAAAAGGAAAGAGCAGCCTTTGCCTCCCTAGATGGTCTTTACGAATTCAATGTAATGCCCTTCGGCCTCTGCAGTGCTCCCGCAACTTTTGAGTGCATAATTGACACCGTTCTTCGCGGCCTAAAACTGACGACTTGCTTGTGCTATGTGGATGATAGTTATTTTCTCATACAAATGTTCTCAGCACTTGCAACGTCTGACGAAGTTCTCGCGTGCCTTGCCAGCGTTGGACTTTAGCTTAACCTCAAACAGTGTCATTTTCCAAGCAAGACAATTAAAGTCACGTTGTGAACACGGATGACATTTGTCCTGATCATTACAAGTATGGTGCTTCGCTTTCCTCGTCCTGAAAGGATCAAATATTTGCGCTTTTCCCTTGGCCTCACTTTCTATTTTCGCTGATTTACACGTGACTTCACTTCCATATCTCCTCCATGGCACAAGTTAGTTGATGATGAACCATCCAGCCCCTTTAAACACACTGCTACTTAGTTCTGGTGCCGTCTTACTGTGATCTCCGGAATGTGAGTATTTGTCCTTCGTCATTTTGACGAGGCCACACCTACCCTTTTTCGCATAGACGCTAGCGGACACAGCCTTGGCGATGTCCTTCTACAGCGAGACAGCTTTTCGCGTGAGCGAGTGGTCGCAATCGCCAGCCGCGTACTCACAGATGCCGAAAACAATACCATGAATGAGCAGGGCTGCCTAGCAGTTGTTTTGTCTTCACGGTTGCCGTTTAACCATCGTTGCAGATCATCACGCTTTATGTTGGCTTTGCACGCTCAAGAATTTGTCTGGACGGCTTCGTCACTGGATTTGTCGTCTACAATGGAATATCTACAAGCCTGGTTAAAAGCACCTAGATCCAGGCGTTTTATTACAGCTCGATTCCTAGCCTCCCCTCATCGGTTCAACAACAACCTCCCGTGGCGAGCTCTCGGACGCTTCTTAATTCTACAGCGGTCTTGCGCCTGGCCGCTCTGGACTAGTTTCCTCCGGACAAGCATGGACCATTCTCTTTTCACCACTTCGCTGGCTTGTACTCTCAACGAATTATACACCGCCTTCGTGGAGCTTTGCGACAGCCTAACGGCCGGTTTCGCAGAGAGCCTACACAAATGAGCTGGACAACTGCAGTCTGTACCGCCATATCTATCATACTGACAATCAACGCTGGCTGCCCGTTTTACCTCGCTCCCTTCGTGCTCCTGTCCTTGAAGTCCTTCATGGCGATTTGACTTCTGGCCACCTTCGTTTACACAAAACCTACCACCGCGTCCGAAGTTGCTTCTACTATGGGTACTGTACAGCGCAGACGGAACAACCAGAAAAAGAAAAGGACACAACAACACAGAGCACAGCGTATATGTGAGCAATAAATTCAGGTTTGTTTTAACAAGGTGTCAAAGCGGGCCAGGGGAAGTGGCTTTAGCCGAAGCTACAATTCATGTATTCATGTATTCTATTCACGCGAAATTGAAGTCTGGCCGCAGGATCCCCAAAAGTAGAGTTCTGTGCACGGGTATGCCTGCGAACGACAAATTCAAGGTGTTGCGCTCTGTGCCCTTATGTCCTTTTTTTTTTTTTTTTTGCGGTCGTTCCGTCTGCGCTATACAATCCGAAGGTCATGAACCGACACGCTCAAGTTTTCACTATCACTTCTACTAGCGTGGCCCGTCTGCTAGTGTAAAGGTGTACAGCAAAGTACGGCGCTTCCTGCGTCCTTTGTCAGCCTTAAAAGCGCCCAACATCAGCTATTACCGGACAGTTGCAACCAGTTCAGTTCGCCACGGAATACTTCAGGTGGTTCAGGGGTCTTATGCATCGACCTGTTTGCGCCCCTTCCCGTGACTCCCGCCGTTAATCGGCGGCTAGTAACAGCCGTCAACCACTTGACGCACAACGCCGGAACAGCTTTTGTGACCTCTGCCTCTTCTTCGCAGGTTGCTGCCTTCGTCATTCCACTGTCCTAACCCTGCATCACAGCGCTGATAGTGTCGTCCTGTGAGGCCGTGGTCGTTTCACAACTGCTAGAGGCAGTGCTTAGAAGCTTAGAGTACGCTTAGAGCCTCCGCATTACTTTATGGCCTCCGGCAGCAGCAGCCACAACATAGCTTCTAGTTAGCAGTGGCCTGACTGAGCAATTTTGCCCTACGCTCTTTGACGTGATAGCAGTGCATAACCACGCAGATCAAGGGAACTGGGAAGCAATATTGCGAAGCACAACCTTGTCGTTTTACGCCGTTTTACCTTGTTTACGGCCGTTCGCCCGCTTCTTTTTTCTCGGCGTTTCTTCGCTGCCGCTCTCAAGCCGTCGTCATCCTCCTGCAAAGGATATGTTTCCCGCCTCGCCTAATGCCGTCGGCGTGCCCCCGGTCGACACTGGCCGCAAGCCGCGTAGTCACGGATGCCGAGAAGAACCCCAATATCTGCGAGCAGGAGTGCGTAGCTGTTCGTCTTCACGGCCGCCATTTTACCATCGTTGCGGGCCATAACACTTTATACGGGCTTTACACGCTCAAGAGCTTGTCTGGACGTCTTTGTCACAGGATTCGTTTTCTGTAAAAATGTGACAAGACCGCAACAATTATTACGAAGTATCTCACAGCGTCGTTTTCTGCTGGCCTAGTGACGATCGAAGTGTTGCCTATAGACTTCAGTACGCACTCCTGACTTGTGTAACAACTTCCAGCTACCCGTTGGTCAGCCCGTACACGGTCCTGGAGGAGACTTCTCCCGTCAATTATCGCGTGATTCCTGTTATTTCTCGAACTGACCACCGTTGCGCTGGTACCGTAATTGTTCACCTTTTTCGTATGAAGACCTTTACGCGGCGTTCCCCGTCCCTTTAGTCCGCGGCAAGGATGACCGCTCTCGCGCGAGGCAAATAAAATGTAGAGCCTAGGCTTTAGTGGCACGTAGCTGCGCCGTTAGGGAGCCGGACATCATGGGGACATCTGGCAACACTGGGCGCAGACTGAACAAAACTTATTGCTCCCAATATAAAATCGCACTTGCTTGCATTGCCCCCCGGATTGTGTGCTGCCAGCTACTAGAAGCTCAACAAAGTATTAAGGCGAAACCAGCGCATCCATTGCATTGCTAGAAAATATGAACTACCATCGACAAGCAGAGCGCGTCCTTAGCTGTTTTGACTACAAATGCGAGGACGAGCCCAGCTAGTCCAAGGCACGGAAGGGGTTAATGCATGTACGCAAATACGTAAGGGGATAGATGGGCAGCCACCAACCTAACTTAGTTGGTAGCTAGGGTGGTGGCTGCCCCTCCGTACTCCACCAGAACATCTGTACTCAGCACGCAGAGGTTGTGAGTTGTCTTCCTTTTAGTTCTGTTCTCCTTTAGAGACAATATGAAGCTTATTGCAGACGCAATTCCATTTATGCATTTTTTTTTGTAAAGTTAATTTCCCCTTTGTTTCCTCCGGCTGCGTTGTGGATTCATTTGGCTGCTCTCACAGGAAGGTATATTATGCTTGAAATGTCAACACTGTGTGTACATTCAAGCCTTCTTACAACAAAACTGCATAGAACACAAAGATATCTTCGTTATATCCGATATTCGTCATAAGCATACTTTCATAGCGTCGAGATACACTTAAAATTTACTTCGTTATATGCAATAATTTGCAGTATCCGTGTTGTATTGATGTTCACTTATATAGGGAAGTGCTCAACGAGCTAATTTAAAAGAGGGCAGAAAAATTTTCGGATGACGACTTTCTTTCTCTTGGGCAATACACAGCAACATATAGACATCCATAATAGTGACTGGCATATGCACGATCATGTCCCCAGCAGTTTAATATCGCGCGGTTTCCATCACACAATTCTAGATTTCAATAATCCCACCAGCAGGGGTGGATAACAATTGAGTGACGTAAATCAGAAGTACCCGCTTTTGCAGCATTCATGTGTACTACGAAAGCGATGACGATAACGGACTCATCCATCCTCTGCTCGAGTTAGGCCAGAGACATGCGCACTAGCATACCCTGGCAGTGTTTCGGCAAATGCATGTGCAGTAGTTGTGAAAACGTCACACTATTTTGCTCTTAAAGGGACCCTGAAATGATTTTGACGATTTTCTACAAACGTACTCAGTCATTAGAGTAGGTCCTTTTGATCATTAATTGACGCATCTAAGCGCTCCGAGTAAAGCGTCTAATTTATTACAAGGTTTTAAAAATGTACATCGCTGCCGATTGCAGCACACTGCTCGGCGGAATTTTCAGCCGCCCCTACCCACATGACGTAAATCACCCATATGACGTCACTAGGGCGAGCTATCCGATTGGCTGCCCAGCGCGTGTCATCGATAATTTTTCCACCTTTATGGCAAACAAATGATGTTCCTAATGGTTGGAATGTGAGTTAATTTGTTTTTATAAAAAAAGTAACAGAAAGAGAATGCACAAGAACAATTTCTCACTACACTTAAGCACTTCAAGCAAACAGCAAGCGTCGTCTGCTTGTGTTACAACGTACTCCATTTTGACGAGCGCTCCGCGGTCAGAGTCGGTCTTAGTCCTTTCGTGGGCACTGTGATTCGACTTTGTTGCCTTGTGGACTGCAAACGTAGCGACTGGCAATATGTCAAGCTGCGACATTGTGTCCCTCTGCAAGGCAGCAGACGAGCGAACTGGCTGCTGCGCATCGGACTGCCGCAATCCGATCAGCGCCAGGATTTACACGTTTGCGGCCATCACTTTACACCGGAAGATTACTAACGCAATAGCGTTTCGCGAGTGCGGTATTAGCGCAAGGGAACAGGGTCTGGCCGCTTGCCTGTGCCGTGTAACGGGATGAGCAGACGCTCAAATGTGAATGGTCTGGACGGTGCAGCCTTGTGGCACAGAGCTCAACCATACACAGTAGCAGTAACGAAATGTATTCTTCTTTGCTGCTGTTGTAAATTTTTCACAGGAGTGTAATCGTTAACACGTTTTTGTAAATGTTGAAAATGTTTTACGCTTGATTAGAGCAATATTAGCTCTTTGTTTGGCTGGTTAAGCTCTGCGCCAACGGGTGGCTGGACCGTGGAGACCGATCAGGCAGCTCACGTACGTCTACGCTAAAGTTCCTTCAGCTTGAGTTTACGCCTCCGCCTTTCCGTCGAAACGCCCAGCTAGCCTGTGGTTACCGGAATGCCAGACACGTTCGGCGCTGCGACAGAATGCTCACAACGCACGCTGCTTCGATAGCTCTCGCTTTGGGTCGACTGCCAAGCAGCAGGCGGAGAGTTTGGAGAGGCTTCGCGCGCTTGCTCCTAGAGAACCGGAAGTCGACGACACGACGTGCCATCATGATGCAGAGCCAGTGAAGGCGGAGCTTAGCCCTCATCACTCGGTGAACGAGTTGAGGAGAAAATGCGTGGCTATGGAGGAGGGTAACTTGTTATGATCCATAGCTCCCTTAATACGAGACGTTCACACAAATTTTGGTGCGAATGATTAACTTTAGCTGTACCCTATGCGTCTAAAAAATTTGTCCAAACCGTTTCAGGAGCACTTTAAGAACGTTTTTTGTGACAGCTATCACAATGAGTCTGGAGAAGGGAGTCTTGTACAATTTCATTTCTAAAGGTTAAAATTAAAATCATCTTTTAGTCATTTGCTGTCAGTCATGCTTTGTGAAAGTGCTCCTTGTATGCATGCAAGGCATATGCTATACTAAATTTAGCCTCTAAAGTTGGTGTCTACTCCTTTAACACTAAGCCCTATAGTACAGGCACTGTGAGATAGCTACTGTCTTGGCTTCCTGTTCACAACAGTTGCAAAATTCTTTGATGAAAGTTGTGCTGTGATAAACTGAAGGTCTTGCCATGCCATATGCTTTTCCGACCTCAATGACCGCTGCTCCCTGAAGTGAACAAAAAGTCAGTCTGACGTGCTAATTTACAGCTGGGGATTTGCGGCATACGATGCACTACATTATCCACCTCGTGCTCTTCAAGCAGACATGAGCAGTACTGAACAGCAAGGTGTTTATTCTATGATGCACTCATATTTTTATACAGGTGAAATAATGGCAGCTTGTGCTGTACCTTGATGCCTAGAGAGTGCCGATACACAACATCAGTGAGCGAGACCTGCCAGGCCCAAGGCACACCAGGACCAGAAATAAAGACAAGACCCCCATGATAGTGTTATTTAAAAAACTAAAATTTATTACACCACTATAGTTTCTAAGACTCGGAAATCTAAAATAGTACACTTTCTCTCGCTCACCTCCTGTATGCACAATATTACAAGACGATGCCTTCATACAAACATTGTACACGTATACGTACACGCATATTTATACGTAGCAAGAACAAGAAGAAGAAAACACTTAAACCACACGGCCACGAAGAGAAGCTGCCCAGCTGCTAATGATGAGTAAGTAGCTTGGCACACAACGAAGGGAACAAGGGCAGAGACCACAGTCAAGGATGCACAGAGGTTGCTTAAACTAGTGGCCCTCTGATGGAAAACAACACTCAGTTTCTTTACAGCACCCACAAAAGTCGCGTAACCCACACCAGCCCATGGGCAACACGTCACATACGGTTTCCACACACTGACGAGTGCTGCACTGGCAAATACATGTTATTGTACAGCGACGGACATAATCGTTGTCCATACACGTGCGTGCACACTTTCAACGACACTCCACATAAGTTCCCATCCAGTTTCTACTGCTCCTCATTATGCACGCCAAACAGGACAGAGTTCCAATATCAAAGTTGCTTTTCTACAAATTCGCACAATACTTGACGATCGTTTACGCTCGCACAAGCACACCGGTGGCTCCTGCTGGGTTGCTTGATAAAGTGCACTTAAATTCCAAGAATCCCGTGCCATTTGCTTTGGTTGCCGAGTTAAACCTTAGAAACTGGATAAGAACATACAATCAAGGTTAAAGGAACCCAGAATGTACCTCTAAATAATTAGTGTTGTTATGAGTTGAGGTACACCTTTTTAGGTGAAGGCTGTCACCACGGACATCTGTCAGGCATATAAATAAAACACAGATACAGTGCAAATAAATTTAACGGACCTTCAAATTTCCACAATAACCACAAAGTGTTCTTCGCCTAAACACATGGTTTACATGACAGGCCTGGTGTGTCGTAGACATATAAAAAAAATGATACAGGGTGGATACCAGCAGCCACCTGTAACAGAATTGCTACACTAAAAAAGAAAAAAACAATATGGGTGCATTTTCACTGCAGCACATTAAACTGCCATCCATTTTCAGGATCACTAGCACTGCCAGTACTCTGGTTCAGTCCTCCTGCAGTCTACAATAGCAAGCATGTTACAGTGTTGTCACCACAAACAAACAAAATAAGGCTACCAATTCATACGAAGAAACCACTGGCAAGAGGGGATGAACAAGAACAGAGCCCTGTTGCAAAAAGTTTGACCATGAACACCCACTTTATGAACCTATTTTGGAGCGACATTTCTTAGAAATAATAATTTCTTAGAAATGCTCGCTAAATTGGACCTTGGCAGAGTACTGCGAGTTTGTCCACTAACCTCCTATTAGGTACATCTAGGAAGAACACGGAAAAGAATCTAAGGAACAGATGGCCCTAAAAGACCCTTGGGGCTTCACCGGCAGGACACTCAAAGCACCAACCCCTCAGTCAGTGTCTGGGTGTCTTAATCTCTCGTCAAAATCTGCACCGGAGCACTTTGAAAAAGCAAAAATACAAAAACTCAAGAAGAATGCAGATACTTTATATATGAGCAAACCAGAAGAGGACAAAACACTCTAATCTCAGCATGGGCACTCCCTTATTTCTATCACCCGCTTCCCAAATATGAATGCATCACGGAAGAAGAAACACAAGGTTGCTACCAAACATGCTCGTAACTCATTACTTATCTTTCTGCTTCGTCATTAAAGAAATTTCTGAGATGGCTCGGTAAGTTGGCCCCTCACACTAATGGTGCCAGACTGAATGTGGCCACACTGAAGAAGCCAAATGCAGCCCTCCATTGCAATGGGTTGGCCAGTCACAGTATGAATAGATTAAGTTACAATGGAAGAAAAATAGAAAAAAAAGACACTCCAAGCCAGCCATTGCATGTACAAGCAAGGCCTAATGCAACCCTCGTAGATCACAGATTTACACGAGATGCCACCCTTTCCACATTAACACAGGCATGGCCCACGTGCCCTGAAAGAAGGACACATTATCAGCCCATATTCATACTAAGCAGCATGAAATACCACAATGCACAATTCAAAAGATGCAGTACTTGCGTGATTCTTCGTGTCATGTGTTACGTTACTTCCCGTTGTTCTCACGAATACAAGTTCCTTTGTCGAAATGTTGGCTCCAACCCGAGAACTCCTTTGTTTGGCCACTGTTCACCACGTCGAGTCTCCATCTTACTCTGAGCCTCCTCTCTTGTTTAGAATCCCACAAACTATTTCTCTCTTGTTAGACAGTTGTAGTACTATGCTGTTCTGGCTGCTTGCATAGACACATGCAAAATGGCTACAGCCATGCTGTACACATGTCCTCGGCGAGACATTTAGTAGAGCTCTCCGCATAGCAAGTGTATGGCCAATGCCAAATTCTGTGACACCATTCAGTATATTCAAATCAAAGCACTCTCGCGGCAACAGCGGCATCTTTTGTTAGGCCTGGCAGCGTCTGAAGAAGTGGCTTGTCTCAATAATGGCAACAAAACATCTTCGTGCAACCGTTGGGTGGATGACACCTTTTATCTTCTGCTGAAGAAGTTTGGCCACAGTCATAAGTGTTTTCTACAAAAATCACAACAGTAAACTCAGGTGCAACTGTTTATGGGAGCTGCAAGACCAGCGGTTTGGTTAGCGCACAGATTCGCCTAAATTTTGTACTTCTAGCTTCAAACAGCTTTTCACATTGCAAATTGGTAATTCCCGACACAAATATTGCACTATAAATGCAATGATTTGCAGCGATAATTCGTGTGCGTGGGAAGCTATTGCCTGCAGACACTTTGCTTAGAAATTCAGAGAGATGAAGCCTGGTAAATAATGCAACAAGAACGTCTGAAGCCACAGGGACAAACATTAAACAAATACGTGCACTGGCCACAATTCCCGTGGTAGCTGCACGATCACAGCGTCACAGCTCCCTCTAAATAACTTCATATGCAACTCTATGGCCACAGCAACATTCACCTATGGACAGTCCCACCGATGCACTTCAGTGCTCGTACCAGAGGGACATGGGAAAGCGAGTATTAGTTGTAATAAAAGATGGCCTTTTTTTTATATTAGTTGCCGCAATAACATTTCAGGCCTTGCGTAAATGGAGCCACAGATAGCTTTGTGTGAAAGGCTGCCACCATTGAAAGACCGAAAGACCACAGAAAGTGGCATGCTACTCCCCTCACTGAAGAACCCAAACCACAATTAGCAACATTATGAAAAAAGCCCGGGACAAGAAAAAGAGCAGAGAAAAGGGACACGACTCGACTTGTGTCTTGCGAAAAACATGAGCAAAGCCAATGGACAGAGTGAACGGGACGCAATGTGTGAATCTAGGGAACCCTGTCTGCCTTCAAAAAACATGCTTCAATGATTTTTGTGACCTGAGGCTACAGATATGTTCTGTTTCTGGATTCTGCTGTGACCGTCGGGCTTAACGGAAAGCTTGCTTCGGCAGCGCTAGCCGTAACTTGCCCCGGCACTTGGACGAATTCCATCGCTGGTTAGTGGCAATGTGTCAACAAGGTGACAAATGTATAAAAATTTACAATGAGGCCCGAGAAAAATGAAGATAAGATGGGGAAGATTTGAAAAAAACAAGTAGTTGCACGGTGCATGTCAGTGGTGAGTGAATCTAGTGAGTAAACCCTGTTTCTTGTTGTTGTTGTGTTTGTTTGATGACCGATGTGAATTTCTACAAGACTGCTCCTATGCCTTCAGCTCAAAAAGAGAAGAAAAAAGATACGGTGCACGAATCGTTCACAGGTGCGGTGTCATGCCTGTCAGCCACTCGTAACACTTTGCCGAGAGAAGTTAACTGTGTCAGTTCTGAAACACCTATTTAATGCATCTACTTTGGTGATGCTCGAAACCTGAAATGGAGGAGAGGCACCGTACCACCCTCCTTTTACTCTAGGCCTCTCAATATGACCACTCACGGGATGACGTCGCCGTCACCAATCACCGAGGTCGAGTTCACAGCCTGCCCACAGCACGACGCCACTGCATGCTCGGCACTGACAATGGACAGTGCGTCGCCTCCCAAAGGTTGGTAAACGATGCAGAATTCATGCTTTCAGGTAAGAGCCTCGCAATGTTTCAAACGAAGTAGTCCACAGCGCTGCTAAACAAATAACCGCAGATTACACCAGGAGTTCCAAGGCAGTGCGTGCTACAGCAATGGAATCCAAAACATCCATCCGGTGGAAGTGGGTAACAATGTTAGGAGAGGTGCATAAATTAGAGTTGCTGCACATCACTTTGGCATAATCCTAACAACAACGGTCATCGAGGCATCTTTTAAGGCAGCATCAAGATTGCAGCAGGACACTACAGAAGTGCTACCACTAGAGAAGCTAACCCCTTGCATTCACAAACTTACCTCAGCTCAACGCTCTTCCTCGACTCTGCCGAGCGCACGGAAGCACTGCCTATCAACTCAAGCAGTCACCGAGCTTCAACAACACTCCTCGGTGATTCCCGTGATGAGGAGTCGCTTAAGAAACACCCCTCCAATCCTGTGCCTTTGAGTAAATGCTAAAGAGTGCTATCACAAAACTATAGTTCAAGAATCACTGAGAGGCGTGACCGCTTCACGGTGACCGCTTCAATTCATGGGTTGTGCTGCCCTACGTAGAGTTATTGCAGAGTCAAGCATCAAGTTGAAGCACATTCGTGAATACGGCCTCAAGTCGCAGAAGCCAAGGCACCACACACGACAGGTGGAGATTGCACGATCTGTCTTCAAAAGCTAAGCGTTGCCTTTTCTTTTGCTTCTGCTTTAATGTGATGTAAACAAAAGCAATGTACTAATCTTTTCCACCAACCAAGAAAATAATGCCACTATGTTCCTCTTAGCTTCAGTGGCTGTTAACTACTTCGGCGGCTCGACTTGACGAGCCCGTCATATTTCCCCAATTCTTTCTCCCCGTGCTGCAGTAGGAGTGTGTCGCATGATGATTATTATAATCATTATCATAATCATTATCATAATCATCATGTGATGATGGCCACCTTCACAGAAAGGCCACAGGAGTGTCCCTAAACACATGAAGCCAATAGACAATAAAGCCAAAGAAAGCGCAGGGTAAACTACTAATTACTTGCTATTTACCCTATATTTCCCTTTGTTTTATTGTCCGTTACTTTCATATAATTATGGTTAACAAAAATTGGGCCCCTTAATTCCCCTTCTTCCCATTCAGGAGCACCCCCTGGCCATTTCTACGGGAGCACTGGCTTCCTCAGTCTATAACGCACGGGCATGTTTTTTTCTTTCTCGGCATAAACAACACAGACAGTACATAGACAAAGGAAGACACACACTTACGGAGACAACAGACAATGAGTAAAATAGAAAGAGACAAGGACAACAGCCCGAGGCAGGAATTTGCCGCAATCAGCTACAGTGCACAATGCCTCCAATTCTACATCGACCCGGCAAAGAAGTCTGCCGCCGCTAAGAGAAAAATATGATACACATCACGAACCAACTAGCTCGATTTAAGAAATCAACATCGATACAAAGTGGAGCTGTGATACTAATGCAGAACAGTTGACGACTGCCCTGGCCTGCAACACTGTGAAGCACCATAACCGGTGGAAACAAGATGTGACACGCAAGTGGACAGCAAGCCGATGAGCAACAGGCCTACTAATCAGTTGTTAGTTGACACACAAATTATTAGTCCAACAATTTCATACCACTGTCTGTCCTGAGCTATGACACCCACGTCATGTGTCTTATATCCTGTTTTGTTTTTGCTTTGCTTTTTTGTTTGCTTGTTTCTTGTAGTTGTTGTTTCATTTTTTTAGGAACCAGTCCTCCAACGAGCATCAGGACAGTGTGTAGAACGCTCACTGTTTCATTTTAGTGGCCTCTTCAAAAAATGAAGAAGGAAACTGGCCAAACCCTCCATTCTGCCGGGTCCTGCTATTCAGTGCCCACAAGTACACTCTGTGGGCTGCCTGCAGATTTGGCCCATTGTAGCTTAGCCACTGTCCCAGATGATGGTTGAGATTAGTCACTTTTCCAACACACGGGGGCAAGGGAAAGTCACACTGATACAGAAGGCATGGTCTCCTGCTGCACAGACAGCAACGGCATGGTACAATGATCGTATTGTGGCCCTGCTATGCCAAACGCCTGCGTCAAGCAGCGCCCTAGTCTGATGTGCAATGTCTCAGTGAAGGAACAACAAAATGAGTCATGGGCGGCATATACAGATGACCCAAACAGTGAATCTCTCAAAGTTATCTAAAAATGTGAGAGGGACAGGTGGACTCTCAGTAACCCATGTTGCAAAAGTGGGCAGTTAACAGTTGCCAACACTGTACCCTGTCCCATCATAACTCGGCAAGGTAGAAGGCTTCAGGTGCAGTCAAGCAATTGGATCCCGGTAGCACATTACTCCACCTGCTATGCTGAACCAAAGCAGGAGCTATCACCGCTCCAAGAAGCGTCGTCTGCGTTGTCCGTTCTGTCATTGGTGAAGTACATGTTCCCCAAGCAAAACGTTGCGTGCTTACCACCGACTGGCTTTTACTACTTAAGAAAGCCCCTGCCCATGCAGTCATCCATAGGCAAACACTATTAATTATGAAGAGCCACTCAAAAACATGGAGACACTCAAAAAACATATTACTCACTTGTCGTCCCCTAGCACCAACGTGCATATTTCTAAGCTAGAACCCAAGGTGGTGCCACATCTACGTCCACTGAAGTTCTTTTATTAAGGGGCTTTGAGTTAATAGAAGCAATAGCAAAAACTGTCTGAAACAAGAATTTGTGGCTGTTAACAAAATAAAATCTAACGGCTCTCTCACACATGAAGTGAGAAGGTCCCACAGCCTTGCCTGTTTGCCGAGTCACGGTGAGACTGAGTATATCGGCCCAAAGCATGAAATGAGTGTGATGAGTGAAACATTATCTTCGGTACATCCATGCAGCAACAAGGATCAGTGATTAGTATGGTTCCAGAAGCACCCTCAGTCTGCTTAGGGCGACAGTGTCAGTGTCATCCGAGTTCGTGAGCTCTCACTGTCCGCTACAAGGACGGGAAGTGGTTGGGCGGGATGTGGCGAGGGTGAAAAGTGACAACGGGTGATAATTGACAATGGGTAATGAGGAAAACAAACCGGGAAGAATGGCACGTCCAGGCTTCTGTGAACGACAAACCTGAACATGCCTGTAGACACCATATTTGTGCCTGACATACATAAGTGGGCCACAGCAATGCCATTTTTGCAAAATTGGCAGTGGCCTGCCTCCCAGTGCTTTCCTCAAAGATCACCTGTGAGACTCTGTTGTTGCTACTGCTGCTGTGCCAACTAAAACACACGGTGCACTGCACACCTTGAAGGGCAATTCGAAGCAACATTATCACTGCCTGGTAGCAAACAAAACTTTTGCTAACACAAAGATAATTTAATTTTGCCTTGCCAATACAATAAAATCACGATATAGCAAATGCGGATATATAACTAATTATCGAGTATAACAAAGGAAATCCAAAATTTGCTCTGCCATGATTTATTTCAGTGAGTTTTCTACTGCTGTGATGAAACCAAAGATGCAAGGGCCATGACGGTATAGGTTACAGCAAAGGAACTATTTGTTCGCTTGCAGCTTAAAGTATGCATTCTAGAAGCAAAAATTAAAAAATCCGAAAGAGCAACTGAAATGGCATATGCAGGTTGTGCATGTGCGACTTTGTCAGCAGCTTGGCTTGGCTTGGCTGTCCTACAGTTGGCTTGCGGACGTGCCAATCCTGTGTAATCACCCAGATTGCATGGCTGTATATTAACAATGGTGCAAAATGCATGTTTTAATTCTGCACTGCTCACGTGCAATATATTGGCATGGCAAGACGACAGCATGCCATCAAAATCGTCTGGAGAATCTTTTCTGGCCTGTCGGAGCCACTATGCTTGCCTTTCTCTCACACAGACCTGATTGTGACTATATTTTGACAAAGTCAACGTGTACACTAATAACAAATACTGAACATAATGAAAGTATTTTCAAGTCAGAGGCGACTTCCGTTATAATGAGGTTTGACTCTGCCAACCACTCATTGACTGGCTGCCCAAGCGAGCATGAAAGAGCAGGCCTAGCTGGAACTGTGCTGCCTACAGAGCTACAGCTATCACAGCAAGTCTGGGCGTGTTTAGTCACCTGACCAGCAGGAGTCAGAGTACAGCGTTGAGTAACACAAACAACAGTGCCACGCTGGTGTGGTTTTACCGTTCGTGCCTTAAGCAGCGACCAAACATCACCGACCGAGTTTGCTAACAAACTTCACATCACGAGTCAAAAAATGGCGCCAAATGATATTCGATGCGCATAAGTTCAGAGGCAGACGGGCCTGCTATACGAGGAGCAGTCAAAATGTTTCCAGAATTGCTTTGCTGACACCGAACGAGCGATAAGATAGCGTGCACATGCTTGGGTAGGGGGCTAGATATGTTTGCAAGTGTGGGCAGAGCAGGTCTGGACAGGCATCACTGGACGCGAGTGGTGGGCAGTCGGCCTAACATCACAGTTCGAACAGCATGCGATTGTGAAATTCACGTGCAAGTTTGGAAAATCAGCTTTAGAGACACTGTTGGTCCTCCAGCAAGTGTACGGTGACAATGCACTAAAGAAAACCACAGTTTGCAACTGGTTTGCACGGTTTAAGAAAAGGCAAGAGACGTTAGAGGACGACGAACGCAGTGGGAGACCGTCGACATCCCGAAACGATGAAATAATTGCCAAAGTGGAACAACTGATTCGCCGTGATCAAAGAATGATACTCGAGGAGTTAAAGCAAGAAGTGGGTATCTCACAAGGATCAATTCAAGCCATTTTAAGCAATGATTTGAAGATGAGACACGTCAGTGCGAAGTTTGTTCCGAGGCAGCTAAACGCAGATCAGATGACTGTCACATGACAATCGTTGGCAAGCTGTTTGAGACGAGTACATAGGACCCAACGTTGCTCCAACAGGTCGTCACTAATGATGAGTCTTGGGTTTTCGCCTGCGACCCGGCAACGAAACAGCAGTCACCGGAGTGGCACACACCAGTGTTTCCCAGACCAAAAAAATCCTGAATCGTCGGATCCAAGGTCAAAGCAATTCTCATTGCATTCTTTAAAACCTGCCGTGGTTGCTTAGTGGCTATGGCGTTGGGCTGCTAATCACGAGGTCGCCGGGTCAAATCCCGGCCACGGCGGTCGCACTTCGATGGGGTCAAAATGTGAAAACACCCGTGTACCTAGATTTAAGTGCACGTTAAAGAAACCCAGGTGGTCCAAATTTCCGGAGTCCCCGACTACGGCGTGCCTTATAATCAGATTGTGGCTTTGGCATGTAAAACCCCATAATGTAATGTGTATTCTTTGATGTCGACGGCTTGGTGCACCATGAGTTCGTACTGCCTAGACAGTCTGTTATTGGCCATTTCTACGTGCAAGTTTTGCAAAGGGTGCGCGATGCAGTTCGAAGGACGTGATGAGACAAGTGGAAAGGCCAGTGGTGTCTGCATCACAATAAGGCGCCAAGCCACACATCACTTGTTATGCAACAATTCCTCGCCGAGAATAACGTTCCAATTATCCTTCAACCACCGTGCTCTCCGGATCTCGCTCCAAGTCACTTTTGGCTGTTTCCTACTCTGAAAATGGGCCTCAAGTGGACACATTTTAAAACCGTGGAAGACATCAAAGCGAATGCGACGGCTAAGCTCTCACAGATTCCAAAAGAAGCCTTCTACCACTGCTTCCAACAAGGGCAGCAGCGATGGAGCAAGTGTGTGTGCATGCAAGGATCATACTTCGAAGGTGATTAGGTAAGCATTGCCATAGGTCATAACATCAGCACGCTGAACCACCATTCCGTAAACTTTCTGACTGCCCCTCGTATGTCAATGCATGTCGTCAAGTGTCGCTCAATGCAATGTGACATCCAACAGTAAATTCTTTGGTAGGGTCTCACACCTTCTTGGGTGATATTTACGATTGATGGCTTCCAGTGCGACTTTCAGCGCAATGTTCTGCATAATGTTTCACTACAGCCAATGGACATTTTGTCTATGTGCTCGAGAAGCATACAATGCCACAACAGTGCTCAGGCGGCAAGTTACCACACATTTTAGCACATCTGCTTCCGTCGGCTTAGCCAAACAGCTCGCACTGAAGGCAACATCATCAAAACGTGATCAAATGGGAGCATGGCCATTGCTACACTATGTGTCGGTGACACAGCAGCAGCACGTTTGTTTGCAATGAGGAGACAGCACTTAAAAGGCGGAGTGTAGCCAACACCAGGTGGGAGTCACAGCCAACAGCTTTCACAGTATTGCAATTGGCCTTATGAAATAAAATCTCATTGTCAATGGTTCACATTACACAAATAAAAACAACTGCAACACAGCTTTAAACCAGTATAACCACCAGCGTTCCTCCATACCATGCAACCAGTTCTTGGCCTTTACCAAAGGACAGCTGCACTTCAATGGGAACCAGACCAGCAAAATGGCTTGGATCTGGTGCTGCAGTTTTGCGCAAATCAACTCAAGGCAATGTAAAGAAACCCACAAAAGAGCAAGCGCATGTGTTAAACTCCAAACCCAATGAACTGGACCTCTTCAAACATTGATACGTTAATGAATGCAGGTGAACTAGGCTGTACATGCCACAACCCACAGGTACGGCGTCATTCTCTCTATTTCAAGACTTGGTGCCCCACTCCAAAGTAGAAGAAATCTGTGCTGTGGGCACCCAGCCATAGGGTTGAAAGTGTGTGGCAAAGCTTCCAACCAATGAATTAGCAGCAAGTGCCCTTAGTGAGAATTAAAACTGCTGCAGCATGTTACGACTGCACGCTTTAGAACAAAATGCCAAACGTACTTCCAGGTGCAACTTGACTAAAAGTACTGGCACGAGGGCAAGAGGTGCAGAGCGAGCTCCTCCAAGCACTGTTACAAAAGAATGCACCACTCCCTTTTTCTCGAGTCCAACTGAAGTTAAAGTTACACGTGCAGTGCTTGCGGCAATCGTTTCTGGAACAAACAAAATTTTGTCCAGAGACTCGCAAAACATCTACCAGCATCACGGCACCAGCGTCTCGACTCTGGTCAACAATGCCACTCTCAATTCTGGTGAGATATGCACACGAAGAGCCCACGAGGGCACTGTCTGGTCATCGTCATCATCATTTTGCTTGCCCCAGAGCCAGCAATTCCTGCCCAGTAGGGCAGGCAGGCACGCCATGCTAGCATCTCCAAACTACAGGCAACAGAATGTTGTCATACAGTTACCGCTTTACCACTACCGGTACCATTATCACCTCTTCCAGCAGTCTATCTGTACGTCTAGGGCACATTACACGGCTGGTACACCCATGAGCAAAAGTATGTGGACCACTGCATTGACGTGCCTTCTGACAGCGCAGTGTCTGCAGTCGAAAATGAAGCCAACGCGGCAGTGAGCATGCATGTCCCACCATAACTGCCAGCGTGTTATATTGCTTTCCCTGGAAAGGTTACGCTGTTCGTCAACCAAACGTCAAAGGGGTGCTGCTTGCTCTGCTCCGTCACATCCTCGACGCTGTTTCACTGAGTTGGTGCGGCAGAGTTGGCTGGCGTGACCGCCGCACGTCACGATTCTGTTGTTATCGTGCGGCCTGCTGCCTTCTCTCGCGCCTTTTGATAAATCGCGCATAACGTCTTGCTTGTTTTGGGGTGTTATAGTATCGGAAACGCTTCCAATATTTGCTCCTGTGTGCAGAAGCAAGGTTTTCAATCGGTGTACCTTGTCGTGACGTGGAGTGCGACAGAGTATCGACAATATATTATCTGAGAGCAACATTAGCATGTCAGCTTACCCTAAGAATTCTCAAGAGACGAACGAATCTTCAAGTTGTCTTCTTTGCCAAATGCGGAACGTAATCTACTTTCTAGTGGCAGACGTGAATTAAACTCTATAGCAGCATGCGGCATATTACTGCCCTGTTCTTATATTTTGGCCTGTGGCAATGTTCCCGCAGTGGTCTATAGGGAGACTTACCCGCGCATTAAATGCACTCGTCTTCGTTGAACAGTTTCAGAAGATAATAGCTGTACGGTGGCTTCTTTATCTTGTTAGTCTTTTAAGTGATACATACAGGCACCACTGATACTCAGTCGCAGTCCATTTGGGCAACAAACTACATTGATTGCAACAACTTTCTCGATATCACGGCAGCAAAGGTTGGAAGCATTTCCGATTATATAACGTCGCTGCAAGGAGCAAGCAATTCTGTGCGAGTAATCAAAAGGCGTCAGTGGAGCTTCTTAGCTGTGCGATATTCAAAGAAATCCAATGCGCAGTGGACATGCGAGCCAGCTCTGCTGCAGCCACTCAGCAAAACAATGGCACAGATGTGACGGAGCAAAGAAAAAGCGAAGTCGATGAGCACCGTAGCCTCGCCAGGGAAAGCTATACGACATGTCGGCAGATATGATGGGACGTGCATGCGCACTGCTGCGCTGACACGACTCTTAACAGTAGGCGCCGCGCACCGCTAGAAAGTGTGTCGGTTCAATTTGCAATGCACTCCCGTGGTCCGTATAACTTTGCTCACGGGTGTACCCAGGTACACCGGTGTACACAGCTGGTACTCTGGTGCACAGCTGGTATGAGCTGACATGAACTGGTACCGGCTGTACCAGATGCCAGCTAGCACAAAGGTGGTGGCAGGGAACTGGCAGTATGCTATCATGCTCTAACGTTGCACTCGATGTTGATGGGGTATGTGTACGAGGGTGCTCGTTTGCATGACCTCCGGTCACCATCGCATTCTGCCACAGGAATGACGGTTCTTGCCTGGATCATTAGAGAGGCACGCCTCGCCGTCACCTCCCAACTCCAGGCAGTGTTGCACACTATACTCTGGTGAGGAGGTCTACAAGCGGGGGAAAGTACCTGCCAGCGACACTGCCTGGTTATCATCCCGCCGCACGTGACAGAACCGGCGATTCTATCCTGGAGGGGCAGACAGGCATGGGCGTGCCGTGCTAGCGGCAGGCCGCAGAGGGGTTCGTCAGCGGTGGCTGGGGGTGGAGGGGTTGCACCTTTTGGGCCTCTTCCGGGGGGAGCGCCTGCTAGGGGGGCCGGGGGGCGCCTCCGCTGCCGCCCTCCGGAGGGCCGGCCCCCCTCGTCACCTGGGCATGCTGCCCGACGCCTGGCGGCTCGAGACACTGAAAGACAAGTGTGCGCAGTGTTCAACAGCACTATTATAGCTAAATATTATGATAAAGAACACTACTATATAAACTAAAAACTAAAGAAAAAGAAAAAAGGTGCAGAAAAAATAGAAAGGTCAACCAGAACACCGCAAGAATTTCTACAAGCCACTATCCTTGATTTCATGCTTGAATGTGAGGTGAATGCAAGGACACGAGGCAAAGTAAGCTTGAGCATAACTACCATATTTTTCTCACTATTGACCGTGGACTTGGTCAGGTTCAGAAATTGAAATTTTGGTCTGTGGGCTATCTGTATCGGCATATCATACATGATTTAACTTTTTTAGGATCATAAGGACGCTTGAAAAAAAGCGTATTAAGAAACTAGACCTAACTGCAACTGGAACATTTTACCATGCTAAATCACATAACAATATCGACTGCATATTGGTGAAAGCTACGAGAAAAACCAGACGAATACTGTTTGTGTACAATCGTATAAAAAAAAATCCACATTCAAAATTTGTTCCACCAGATTAAACAGTACGTGGGGATTAGCCAAGGAAGAATTCTTTATTTTAAGCTCAAATTTGTCTCTGCGGACTGTGAACTTGGTGTGGGCTATAGTGTGAAAAGCACAGTTGCTGTTTGTTCACTGCGAGAAATATACCACTACAATGCTGGCTATGTAAACATACAATTCAGATTGTGATCACTGCAATAAGCTTCCAAGATGTGTGAAGGCATAGCTTCTGCTACTAAAGTGATCAGGACATGGCTTGCCATAGGGTAAACGGTAATAGTACAATCAGGAACTGACTTGCGAATAGAAAAATAGCATGCACAAAAGGAACTTCAGTCTCCAATGATCCCCTCCAGTCCTAGCAGTCATTAACCATGACTATAAATAAGAACAAATATCTCTCAGTGCTGTGCAGTGTTGTGCTAATCTTGTTAACATCCCCCATCTTTTGCCCTGAACAATCTTCTCTTCCAGGTAAAAAAAAGTGAGTGGAAACACCTGGCACCACCTGATTGAGAGTTTTAGCTTGTCTCCAAACACCTCGCCATTTACGTACCAGGTTACCGGCACTGTAGAGGAAATTAGCAAAGCTGGTTGCAAAATCTTGTCATTCTTTTTCCAACTTCAATACATTTTAAAAAACTGTTCTGTCGCATGTGTTTCCTTTGAAGGAAAATTTGAAGGAAAGGGCTTCATGTTAATGATTACATACGTTGCTACTCACGGCTAACGCTTAGCACCAGCAGAATGTGGTAAGTCACTGCAGTTGTAACTGTGCGTGCTCTCTGTTTACACTCTATGTCACGAAATGTCACTACCAGTGTTGCCGCTGCCGTCTACCACTCCAGTAGACCAGTTTTCCGCAAACTTTAATATATTTACCGACAAGCTAAAGCCCTCCAATACTTCCAATATCCTCTACACTCTTATCTTGCATCGTGCCTCCTTCCCCTATTTAAGCAACTATGCAACACACCACTGAGTCTCTCTCTCTCTCTCTCTCTCTCTCTCTCTCTCTCTCTCTCTCTCTCTCTCTCTCTCTCTCTCTCTCTCTCTCTCGAAGCACGGATGGACAGACAAGAGACATAAGCCCCATGCTCTAGCTGAAAGCTTCATGTTGCAGGAAAAAATTCACTAACCACTACGATAGTACTCCTTAATCTGAAATTTAAGCGAAGCTCTATACATGTGTTCAGTTTGCAATATATTGAGACATCGCACCGATCACCATCACCTGACTGGCAGAGCCAGGACGTGTGGCACTATGCTATATAGACCAGCCAGGCAGTTGCCACTTGCCAGCAACTGCAGCTTACGCAATGGTAATCTCTACAAGGAAACACTTGTGGCGAATGCTATGCGAGAAGGCAAGCTTTCTGGTTCTTCTTTTCCTTTCACCATTCAGCCAGCGCTGCCACTGTTGCAGAAAACGAGCTTTCAGGTTTGTTTGTTTTTTTTAATTCTTTGCCCCACTCGGCTGGCACCACCGCTACAGCGGTTACACGGACGTCTTTTATCGCCCGCAGCACTCCGTGTTTGCTTTCTCATTCTTCGCTATGCTCATTCACTCAGTTACGCCGAGGGACAATGCCAACGAACGAGCACCTAGAAGCTGCGCTCTAAATATATTAGAAGTAATGGAATATAAAGATGTCATTGGTTTTCCTCTGTAAATAACGGTGTAGCTGAGGACGAAGTTCGGATCAGCTAGGTATAATCCCACCTGCCTCAGGTAGAACCTTATCACATTTCTGCACTGATTTGAATTTTTCCGCTCATATTTCATTTCTCTATAGGCATATTTGACTGGTCATTTCAGAGCACTCTGGCAGTGCTGCAAAAGTCAAGAGAGAGAGTTTTAAAGCTGTACTATGATTGAGCATGTCTGGTAGAGATAATCTGGATTTGTCGTAGCCTCTAAATCGCATTTATGCTCACAGTAAATGAGTCACTGTCTTAAAAGAGTTTAGTAGAGTAGTTTGCTGGGCCAGTTGGTGCATGGTCTGGCCGATCGGTCAGACAGGTCGTTGCATTAATAACCGCATGCGCGAGCATCGCTATTTGCTACCTGCAGGTACAGGAGGGAACTTGCCATTGCACTGCAAAAAGCACGAATGCCGACCTGTTTTTGATAGTGTATCGATAGTGGGGAGAGAGCACAGCAAACTGGAAAGAGAAATTAGCGAAGCGTTCCACGTGAAAAAGTTGGGCGCGCATACATGTGTGAGTGAACCTTCGGTTCATATCAATGATAAAGAACTGCAATTTCTAAATTTATCATGTTAATTCACGTGTTGTTGCCTTTGTTGGGAAGGGGTGTGACTTCACTTTCGTGTATGTATAGAACTTTTGTTGATAATTGACTACAAACCTTGTTATTGTTCTTGGGTATATACGCATGTGTGGCGGTGATTTGTGGAATTTTTTCACAATAAACTTGAGTTGTAAGTCCAGCGTTGTCCTGTGTGTTTCTACTTCTTGTGCTCGCGTTTGTACTTGCTGGAAACCATTATACGTCTTAAAAGACTCTCGTAGTGTGGCCAGAGTCATCTGAAACTGCCAGTCAATATACCTTATGACTGTTATAGCTCAGTGCTTGAAGCTGCGGTGAGTCACGGCCTGATGTCATAATGAGAGCAAGCTGCACCTTTGCATTTCACACAAGCTTGAAGCAGTCCTCAGTGGTGCTCAGTCATTATCCGTATCCTGAGGACCAGCTACAGTGGCTTGTCTCTCAAGGCAGCTTTTACAGCAACAGCTATTATGGAGTCTTCAATGGCTCAAAAGGATGTACATGTATTATGAACGAAACCAATATCAGCCACAGAATTTAAAGAAAGAACAGTAATGCCTCAGAATTAAATCTCAGATTTCTTGCATGCTAGCCAAACACACTACTGCAACACTGTCTCAACTGCCACCCAGCATACTGAATGATAACCAGAAAAATGTGACATCAGCCCTTGTTTCTTTAGCAATGTGTTGCTTTGTGAACCCTAGCTGCATCTGTACTAAATGGGCCATGTGCTTTTAAACATGCGGAGGCTAGTCTTGAGAACTCTTGACTTGAGACTTGAGAAGTCTTGACCCTTTTGCACGAATTTAACAAAAGATTTTTGCATGAAACTACCTGCTTAAGAAAACACCTCGTGTTTTATATACAAGTGCACTTTGAATATACATGTAATTGACATTTTACAGCAAACAGCTGTCTTTGTTGCAGTCAGCCCCAATTGTGTCTGCTTTGTGCTTGTGCATCGAAACCATTGTAAATAAAGCTTCCCTCACAATTTCTTTTACTAAAATCAAAGAAGACACACCAAAGTGCACAAGAGCAGTCAAAGCAACCGTGATGAAATTGAATTATTGGATCACTTACTTTTATTCTTACACCAATATTCAAGCCAGAAGAAGGGGCTATTCGACGTTTGACTCTGCTCAAACAGACTAGTCTTAAGTATCCCTGTCCTACTACTGGACTGGGCTTAAGCATCCCTGTCAAATTATCATTTGGGACCTTTGCACTTGGCTTGAGCCGCAAATGTGTCTCTTCCAATGTGCAGTAGTCTTCCATTAAGTTGACTCTGGTTAATCAAATCTTCCGGTTAGATTGATTTTCTTGTTAATTTGGTCCTGACCAAAGGTCGTGTTTGGCGCCCATGTATTTCTATGGGCCCAAATGTTTGTTATTCCAACCCTAAAATCATCCTTCACCTAATAATTTGAACTTGACCAGTCAGCGCACACACACCTGACCCTTCTAATGACCCCAATAATGACTCCTTTAGTGGCAGTCTATGTCTCATGTAAGCTTAGGGGACAGTGAATTTATTGCAAGGATGGAAGTGGCCAAGGAAGTTTTGGAGCAGCTCTGGGTGCAGCAAACTTGGCACTTTGGAGCAGTTTCGGAGCATGGATTGCCCGTTTCGGAGCAGCAAATGCGCATTTTGGAGCAGCTTGGTAAACATCAATATGAGATAAATACAGGCATATCCTTATTTGACTTTGCAGAACACTATTAGGTTACAGCAGATCAGTTCTGCGCAAGCCCGCAAGGCAAGCAAGCTTTATGACAGGGAAAAATAGTCATCCACCCGACTGTATAGCATGAAGCTACAAAGAAAGCCCACACACAGGTTTTTCAGAAACCAGCATTAAATTACATACCGGATGTGCCAACAAAATGTGGCCAAGAAAGAATAACATAGGGCTCTCTGTGAAGAGTGCCCACTCTATGCTGACAGGCTTGTTTTAATGCTAGTCATCTTTTTTTTTTTTTTATTGTGAACAAGCAACTAATATTTAATTTTAATGAACTAGCATTTATTGCCTTACTTACTAAACAAGGTGCCAATGCAAAGGTTGTGGATTAAACCAGTTAAAAGATGAAGAACAGAGGAGAGACGTGGCACACACGACGGCTGGACTAACAACAGTTGTTAGTCCAGTTGTTGTGCATGCTATGTCTCTCCTGTGTTCGTCTATTATTCCTTTTTTTTTTTTTTGCAGAATACCTTCATCACCTCAAAGGCATTATAGCAGGGGGGACAGTAAGAGAAAGATGTATTAAATCACTTACAGAAGTAAGTAAAGAATGGATAAAGTAACATCAAAGTGGGAGCACACAATAAGTGAACATTTTCAAACGCAACAGAAAATTAAAACAAAATTAAAATAGTAATGCACTGTCACAAACACAGGCGGGAATAAAAATCGCCACAATCAGATATTGAAACACATTCCTCCGGTAACAAATTCCAGTCTGTCACAGTTTGTGGAAAAAAGGATTTGGCAAAACGGTGCGTATTACAGCTGAATTCTCGCATCTTCTTTGAGTGATCAAGGCTAGTTGAGACATAAGTTGACTCCAGCAGGTAATTGCAGCTATCGATGCCTGTTTTATTGTAAAAAATACAGTGGAAGAATTTCAGTTTTAAATTTTTTCTTCTGGTGATTAACATTTCCCATCCAAGCAATGCTTTTATTTCAATGATACTTTTGAAACGGTTCTAATTATTGGAGACAAAGTGTGCAGCCTGATGTTGAAGTTTTTCTATTACTTGAATCAAACAGTCCCGAATCATAGAGGCATAATCAAGGATAGATGTGACATGCAAAAAAATAAACTGTTTCTTTAACTTCTTTGGATGCTGATTTAAAATTTTTGCAAATAAAAAACATTTTACTTGCCCTAGATACTGACTGTTGGATGTGTACGTTCCATTTAAGTTTTGGTTTGACTGGTTTAATTCTCAAGAATATGTATCAACCAACCAAGATCGCAATTCTCCTGCAAAGATTATGGAGTGCACCAAGAAATGATCAATAACAACGTCTATAGCAAACTAGCTGTTGTATGATACTTTTTCCCGACAAAAAAAGAAAAAAAGAAAAAGCCTGCAAATCTTTTTAAGTCCGCGTGAAGTGTCCTCGCACCAGTAATATAAGTAATCTCGTAAAAGTCAGCATCACTGCACTAGTGCAGTGATGACGAGTTTGCAAACCTGGGTGCAAAGCTGGGTCACGGTCTCGTAAGCGCTCACTTTCAAAACCTTTGCAAGATCTCGCTACTTTACATTAGGTAGGGACCAAAGATGCATGCCAAAAACTGCTGATGCGGCGCGAAAAAAAAGCATAGCCGCTCATTCAGAGTGCCCCTATTTGACGAGGTTTGCGTAAAGATTGATGCAATCTTTGGTGCGCAGAAACGTTGTCAGTGTTTTATTATTATTATTATTATTATTATTATTATTATTATTATTATTTACTTATTTATTTATTTCACGGGCTTTCTTTCTAGTCAAAAAGAGTCCTCACGAATCCTAGGTTGTTTTAAATGCTATCGGTCATTTGTCAATGTCATCCACAAAGTTTTCATTGTCATCTAATTGATTAGACAAATTTATAAATTTAGCTAACTAAATGTATTTGTGCACAATGAACGAGAAACATTCACAGTGGCCACCATGAACAACACGCATCAAGGCACAGTGAATGCTGTTCGCATAGTGCTCTCAGGCAATTCTTAATTCTTGGCAACCTTCAGTCAAGATAGCAGAATATCGCAGAACAAGTGCGACGTACTGGTCATTGTGTGTTTGTCATTATCTCACATCGCTTGCCGAGAAAAAGCTCCAAGATATTTTTGAAAACAGAAAAGGGACAAAAATGTTCACTGGCTGTCCGGTCTGCATCGTCAACCGATATTTTGAATAAGCTCGATTACTTGGGTTTATTCGCGGTTCTGTCACAGGCGCCATAAAGCCAGTGTAATACGGCAACCGAAGTTTCGTGCACCGAACGATGATGACTCATTACAATTTTCGGACTCTATCAGTGCCAGTGGCGTCGCAAACATTGTTGCCACGAACGCAATTTTGGAAGTTTGCGGTTTTGCCAAACGTTTAATTACGATCCAAATTTGGCCGCTAAGGTTGACTAAATATGAAATCTTACAGTTTTGGCCTGCGTTCTGCAGCAGCAAGATCCTGATTTTGTGCAGGTGTGGCCTGGCACAATATAGTGTAGCCTGCGTACAAATTTGAGTGACGACTGCGGTTACCATTGGATATTTGTGACCAGGAGGTTTCACGAAAGCAAGCGGGTCGTTTGCCGGCATGCCAAACAATCATCACGATAACAGGACGTGGTGGATGTGCAAGATAGACAGTGCTTGCCCATTTATCGATGCGGATGTACCAAGAGGGCGCAGAATCAAACGCTAAAATATATAACGAAACTGATGAGCTACACACTGAGCAGACTGTACGACCTTATTCGGTGCAGCTTTCCTTCCCAACTGTCCCATGAAATGAGCACCAGCTCCAACCATCTTTACCTGGTCAGCATAAACACAAACGCATAACACCTCTATAGAGCATTCATAATGCATTGTATTGCACAAAACTAGTTTTAATTTTTTTGTGGCCTAGACACAGCTCATAGCTCATGTGGGAAATAATAGCAAATTTCATTGGAAAACTGGGTAGTTTGTGGGTTAGTGCCCCCTGTATCGCGCTGACACCTAGTGAAGTCATGTATCTGAACAGATAGTAATAGTAATGTCTTTTTTTTTTTCACATGAACATGTACTAGTACAATGACTTGCTGTTAGAACACCCCTTGTGACCGCCTTTCATCTTCTGTGCATGCCCCCTCTTGTATATATACACAAGCTTCCCTCACTTACACACCCTCACTCATACCCCCTTAAGCCCAGGTCACGTTAAACCTTGCTGGTCGTTCTAAAGTCTATTCTATTCTTTTATATTCTAATCTATTCATCCATCCATCCATTCATATTATCACAACCCCACCAAGTTTCACTGAGCCAGCTTCAAAGGCTCTTTCAACGGTGGAACACAAAATTTGCTTGAAACAGGCAACGGCAATAAACAGCACAGTGTTTGTCCTCTCTCGCAGTCTTTGTCCTTTCCACTGTACATCATTTATACCATGAATTACCAACTAGCCCAAACGACCACCCTTGTAGACTGAAAGATTAGGCTTCAGTAAGAACAAATTTGTCCTTTGTGGTGAGCAAAGAGCTTTCGGACAAAAGGCCAAAGAAAGGCAAAAAAAGGTGGACGACCAGTGAAGCTGTTTACACGACAGAGAGGTGACATAGAATTTTTGAACAAAGGTATGAACATATTTGTTGTCCTGATCAGTGGTCATCATGACGATAGGTATGCACACACATTCTCATATCACCTCTGTTATTAAATGTGTCCGTCACGTAAGACAACGAATGGCTCGTACCCCCTTAAGCAATGGTTTATTATACCACTGTAAATAAAAATAATGTTAACATGGCCTCCCCGTTACGACAGAAGAGAAATGCACTTCTACATTGGAATGATGAGCGGCAACGGAGCCAGCTGCGGAACAAGACCACGATGCTCGAGCCATTGCTGATGATGATAGTTGATGATGCTGATGATGACCGCAATGATGACAGTTTCTTCTTGCCAATGAATGGCTCATACCCCCTTAAAATTAGTGGCAATAGAGCCAATTTTGGAAGGAGGTGACGATGATGAACACGCAAGCATAGGTACAAGCGTGTTACGAGACGGCATTACCATAGGTACGAGACGGCACGCCATCTAACAAAACCATGACATCGTCACATTACGTACACACCCAGTGCCAACGGCCGGGATTTCTCCCCCGCGTAGAACACCCCTTCAGCAGCAGCCAGATGGAAAATTCTCTTGGCATTTCTTCAGCTAGGCATCATCCGGCACGTCTAAATCTCACTGGGCCTGCTTCTTAAAATCATAAATTCTAACTCAGCTTTGTGCTGAGTGTTTCCAACGACACTTTTCAGCCGGAATTAAAGCTTGGTAATAACAATGAGTAAAATGAATTCACTGACACCGGAAACTGTCATGCAGAAAGCACATCGCAAATGTACGTCATGTGGTTGCCACTGCAGACAAAAGGGGATACGAGCCATTTATTGCCTTACGTGACTGACACATTTAATAACAGAGGTGATATGAGAATGTGTGTGCATACCTATCGTCATGATGACCACTGATCAGGACAACAAATATGTTCATACCTTTGTTCAAAAATTCTATGTCACCTCTCTGTCGTGTAAACAGCTTCACTGGTCGTCCACCTTTTTTGCCTTTCTTTGGCCTTTTGTCCGCAGAGACAAGGTACACCATGGTGTGCATCCGCGCAGGGCCTGGCGCATATGCACAGGTGGTGAAGTTGTAATATGGTGGAAGACGAAATTCACTTGATACAGAAATTTCATAAACAGAACAGAGGTACAGACTTTGGTTGGCCACCTATAAACGCAATGTTGACAAACTTCACTGACATTAAATTTTCTACTATTCATCTCTTGCATTAAACGAAAGTCCTAGACCTCTAAAGCCCCCAAAATATAGTGACAAGTCTCAGAGCAACATCGGTAAATTTATGTAATAGCCCTTCCACAGCCACTTTCGGTTTCATTTCCCAGGAGGATACTGTGTCGTGACGTCACGACACAGCATGTAGAAGGACATAGGCAACATTTTGACGCTCGCTCCGGCTCGCTCAGTCGCCTCATGTCCTGCTACTCATTGTGAGGGCCAATGTAGCAGCATGGCAGAAGACCAAGCAAGCCGAAGCGAGCGTCACATCGTCGCAAATGTCCTGCTCCCACGTGACCACATACTGTGTTGCGACATCCCGACACATTATCCTCCTGGGAAATTTAACTAAATCTGGCTGTAGAAATGCTATTGTATAAGATTATCACCAGCACTCCAAGAATTGCCACTATTCTTTGAAGGGTGTAGGGCTCAAGCACCTTCATTAAACAAAAAGAAACAAATAGTCAAAAATATGTCAGTGCCGCTTTAAATGAAACAGCCTTTTTTGTGAACTCTGGTTAAACGTAACAGGAACTGAGACTTCCACGACAACCGTGTAAAATGGCGATTCTAAACGGTCATGAAGATCTAATACATCAGGCAGTTAGGACGTCGTGGCAACAACGGCTCCTATGCAGTGCTCGTACTGCGTAGTTTTCACGTCCCGTGCTTCGTGATGGTGCCAGTCATAAAGATAGAGAGCACAGTGCGCTTGCACTAGCTACAAGAATGGGCATCATGAAAGGCGTCAAGAGTGGTAGTGTCTCGCATGCTAAATTGTCACAGATAGTGAAATACGAAGAAAAGATTCATGCTGCACAAAACGGCAGCACTTTGAAGGACCTGGTGTGAATGCATATATACCAACACGAACAAACGGAAAAGGTGGCTCTGGTGTCCGTGCAGCATGAATTTTCCTATCAGTTGCCTCTTTTTGAAAAAGAAGGCAGCTGGGTTTGTTTTTTAATTGACAAATTGCTTGCTTGCGTGCGAGCGAGCGATGATATCCGAACAAGAGCACAATAACTTTGGGTTGTTCACCGTAGTAACAATAATACGCTAAAACTTTTAGAATGAAACGATTATTCTTTATTTTTGTGTCATTAGGTTGAATGAAACTTCAGATAAACAGAACCCTTTCTTGTACTCCAAGTTCCGTTTAAGCTGATTTTACTGCAGTATCAAACATTGTCTGCCGCATTTATTGCAATAAGCAGCTTCATTATAAAATTCATTTTGTTATCTTTTACAACACCAGCAGTACGAAAAATTTGCTCACAGACTTTTGCCCAGAGCTGTGCTCTTGCTAAATAATATCTACTTGAAAACATTTGGTTACCACCAAGGCTACAGGATTAAATTGAGAGCATGACAGAATCCCTTCAGGTCGGGATGGAACATGATGAAATAAAACAAGACACTATCCACAAAGGATTGAGCAAGGCTAACATTTCTGCTCCCACTCAGGAGCTTTGTTCACAAGATTGTTCTGTGAACAAGGCTTCCATGTGGGAGCTACTAAATCTAGTGCATCTGAGTTTGAAGTTTATTGTAAGTGTCATAGCATAGAAGGAGGTGACCCCAAAGTAAAAACTGCCAGGGGGGAGACCTCCCATCAGTGCGACATTAGGTGACTACAGGGTAGACGTATTTAAAAAGCAGTTTGCGTACAAATGAATAGAAAGAAACTGTAGTGAAATGAGCAATATGAAAGAAATAGTGCAGTAAGAATAGCTTTGCACACTTCAGTAAGAAATATACATGCATTGAAAAAAAATGAGGTAAAACGATAACAAGAAGAAGAAAGAAAGGAAGGAAAAGATGCTGAATATCGATCCTTTAGTTTGCAAGGAAGCAGCATTGGACATGCGGATCAATAAATTGTAACAATACACAAATAAATAATATACATGTTATACAAAAACCACAAATAATGTACAATACGCAAAACGGACGAAATAAATTTTAGACGAAATTGCTGCAATGTGTTTTATAAGCACTCGGCCCAAGTCAGCTGCACCAGACTCGACTCGGCCTGGGCAGCAACTGGATTTTTCTGGAACGTTCAGCGATGTTTAGTCACAGAGAAAAGAAGACAACAGCAGCAACAAAGAAAAAGTAATCAAAGAAATAAGGCAAGCAGGCACAGGTGAGACAGGTGGCAGGCCAGGCCAGCAGGAGAGGAGGGGGACAGGAAATTTTGGGAGAGGAAAAGCAGGCCAGGTGGTGGAAAGGGCATCACATGTAGCCGTGGCTGGAGCAGAGACAAAGAAAGACAAGCGCCTGATGAGAACCACGACATAGCATCAAAATTCTACAAAAGAGAGAGCGAGATGGCGTACAGATAGCATGTTGCACCAACGTTGCCCAGTTCTTCTGTATGGGCAACGTTGGTGCACTGGTATGCACCGAATGTTACACCAGCAGCACTGGTTCTGCGTGCCTCTCGGTCTCTCTTTTGTGGGCAGGCTCTTGCCACTGCTAGCAGCCAACACTTTGTGGATGTAGCGGCGCCATCTGCAACTGAACTGCCTCTGACAAAGATGACAAAGAAGCCACGAGGAGAAAAACATGTGCTCTCATTCTCGGCAGGCCAGGATGCTGCAGCAGTCACTTCACTTGCTGCTTCATCTTTGCCTTTCCAAATTAAGTGCAGGGAATACAGCACGCATTTTGAGCCACCGTTACATCGTCCCATGAAGGTCTGTTCCTTAACTGGTCGACCGTATCACGTAGCCCCCTTTGTAGCCGACCGAGCAAAATCCACTGTCCATGCTACCACACGGCAAACAATGCAAACAGCTCACGTATGATCTGGCTCTGTAGTCACACGTATGTGCCGAATATCAGAGACACAACCACACATTGGCTGTGATATTGTCTGCTGTGCAAATGGTAAAAAAAACCACCTTGCAGGACACAATGGAACAGCTGGTACTGATTTTGGAAGTTGTGCTATGCGCAATGATCTTTCTCAATGAAGGAGGCTGCAGATCTTGCTGGGCCGGAGAGGAAGGCAGCAAAAACAGGTCACGTTTTCACAGCACTTCAAGGCAGAGCTTGAAAACTGATATAACCTAGTATTGCTGCTGATAGTGGACCACACTTTCTCCTTTACCTGTGTGATTTTTTTTTTTTTTCGTTGGTTAACTTCAAAGTACCTGGCTTTCCAGCCTCAAATGCTGAATCTCTTTCTCATACGTTAGATTTAGGTTAATTCAACTGCAGCTAATTCAATATTTTGGTTAATTCGATCATGGCGAAAGGTCCAGGCCAGCGCCCATGCATTTCTATGGGCCCAAATTTTCATAACTTCAATCCTAAAATTACCATTCCCTGGATAACTTGAACTTCACCAGTCAGCACGCCCGTGCCCGACTCCTATGATGACCACAACAGTGTCTCCTTCTGCAGTGAATGCGTTAAATAAATACCATCTCCTCCCGAAAATTCCCAGGTAGACTTTCACGCAATAACCATAGCTCACGATGTCCGATTATGGTATTCACTTGATTACAAAACGTACCTCTCTTTTTCATGAAAATTGTGCCGAAAATTGCCTGCACGGTGCAATAGGCCACGATACCAAAACCGCCTTTGCGACATTTGTATGCTTTACTGCATAGCATAAATGTATTGCGGCGAAGCTAACCATATGAAACCAGTCCCGTGCTCATTTCTCTTGCTTAAAAAATAACGAGTACATTAAATATCTACTTTGTTTAGGAGTACGTATTAACGTCATTTACATGTGAGTTTTCTACACTGGACACATAGAAAGTGGGCGTGTGTTTGATTTGGGGGCGTGTTACAATGAAGAAAATACTTCGAAGTTAATCAGCTCCGTAATTTCCTGTTTTTCCCCTGCGTCTTGTTTAAATCAACCCACCTGATAATTCGAGCAATTTGATTGGTCTTGTCAGGGTAGAATTAACGTAAGTCGACTGTACTAGTGTTTCCTCTGTTTCATGGTCTACCGTTCACTTTGTCCTTCTGGAATTGGGCAGGACTATTGCTCTAGTAGTGGTAGCAACAAACGCTAGTTCCACACTTCCTTTCATGCCTGTGTCGTGGCTGCAGTAGGCCACCCCTAAGATTGCTAGGAAATGAAGCGATATCATTAACGCTCTAACTACCAAGCCCTAGAGGTACTCATCCTCGCTGCTTGTGCAGTAAAATTCTGATCATACGATCACACCTGGTACAACCTTCGAGATACGCAAAGTCCCGGCCACCAAAGTCCATTAGCTTACAACGTGCTAAATTTCAAATGCTGCAAACCACTTTTCACGCCACAGTGGATGATACAAATAATCGAGCCACCGCCCGGTCCCTGGTGGAGCCAGTAGCACCAGACACTGGCTGCCGTTAGGCCGGCAGGGCAGCCACGCCAATTCACCGGTCGCATTCCTGTTGCCAGGCAAAGCATGTCACCCCACCATAACTCCATCCTGCAACTACCCCCATCCACGTCCCCACCCCTTCCTACCACCCTAAAAGAACGCTTTCATTTTGTGCGGTATCGTGCAACTTGTTGGCCATTTTCAAACAGCTTGTAACTTTATCAGGAGCCAGCAATCACACGGGACCTAGTCTTGCCGAGTCAGCAAGATTGGCGGCATGCGCTTCCATGGTTTCTCTGAATTCCGTGCCTTCCATCGTCTTTGACAGCCAACGACAATTCGAAACTTTTCTACTTTTGCACTCAATCAGATCGCACCAATACAAGGTAGCTTCTCCACCACATTGAAAAATAAACAGATTTCTTTATATTACGTAAATTATCTCCTTATCACCATCAGGAAGCAGCTAAGATGCGGCAATGAAAGAAACTCGAGATAACTAGGCAGATCTTGCAGTGTCGGCCTCGGAATACGCTATCTAAGTGTGCAGTTCGCTGCAACGAAAATGTGCATGAAACGGGCGCAGTGATTCAAATTCACCAAACCTGTGTGCCATGTGACTGCAGTAATGAATTGTGATGCTAGTGTTTCCTTATTATCCCTGGTTTTGTTGCTTTTATTTCTGCATGAAGAAATGCAGTGCTGTGACTATTAATTTATGATCGCTTGTGTTTACGGCAATACCAAGACGGCGGTGCAGCGTCAACGGAAAGCTGTGCTCGCGTGATCAACGGTGCAATAGTACCTCCTGAAAGCCCAATTTTCTTCCCGATTTCAGAGACAATTTTCCAAAATTCTGCTGTCTGTTTCTCCAAATATTTTGCCATATGATAAAGGACGGTTTTAGGATTGCAGAAACAGTATGAAAGAAATTACAAAATTTCAGCAAGACGGCCATTTCTTTTCTGCATCCCCTCTTATGTTTCTTGGTGACACGAATCTTTCAGAATGGTGCAAAAAACTCGTAATATCGATATTGTACAGTATCAACACTGCCAAGCGTGAGCCGTACTCGTCCGGGCGACAGCTTTGGCTACTTTACTTGCCAAAGAAAACATGCGCTCACCAGCTCACTTTACGTTATGCATTTCAGTTTCTGCACTTGAAACACATTCCTCCGCGGCTTTCAATTCCTTTCGTTGTAGTCTGTTCACATGACTAGATTCGAACATTACACGTGTGCTGAGGGAAACTCTCTGTTTCGTGTCAGATGACGTCCACCGACATTTCGGGTCATCCTAAAAGATAAAATCGCACATACAACTTATCTTTTTTTTTTTTAATTTGGAAGTGATGTGGAACAATTTTCTCCAAATTGGAAGCGTTTGTACACGTCTTTACAAAAAAATTCGGGAGTTGAGCTGAGAGACCGACTCACCTGCGTGCAGGAGGCGAAGTGGGGGAGCGGCGACGCCCCGTCGTGTTGACAGCCGCAGTGGGGGTGCGGCTTCCCGTGCGCAGGGACTTGACCGGGGAGGCATAGCCCACCGATGATGTAAAGGGGCCCCCCGGGGTCGACAAGGGAGTGCCCCCGCCGCCTCCTATTTTCAGGGGCTGAGAGGAAGCTCGCCGCTGCGGACGGCCTTCTTCACCACTGAAAAGCAGACATTGGCACCACTTCTTAGCTGTGCACACTCTCTCCCTCGTGTGCACGCACACTTACACACGTTTCTGAGCACACAACACTGGTGCTTCCCCATATTTGCACATGCATAGTTTTTGAAAGCTTGTTCTAAGCATACACATCTCGTGGGACACAGACACAATTAATTATAAGCTACCTTGCATAAAAATGCATCGAAGCAGTGAAAAATGAAAAAAGAAAAGTAAGGCAAACAACCCAACGGAGACTATTAATTAATTAATAGAACTCTGGTGTTTTACTGCCAGAACCACAATCTGATTATGAAGCAAGCAATAGCATGAAACTCCCAATTTATTCTGACCACCTCGGATGTTAAGCACACAAACATTTTCGAACATTTTTGCAAATGGAACCTATTTTTCGTAAACCTTGACTTAACACTTGCAAAATTGTAAGAGTCTAAGTTTGAAAACTTTACAGAAAACTTTGAGGAGTTGGTAGGTAGGCATTTGTGCTGCCTTAGATGCTTCTTGAAAGAAGTGCTGACAGAAAAGTAGTTTTTATTGCTTTATTGTGTAGCTGTCGACCCAGTAATTATGCTGCGGGGCCTCAGTTACCCCAGAAAGCAACAAACAATTAGCACTACATTACCTTTTAATGCAACCAGTTCACAACACACACCAAGTAAAGAGTCATCACGTTACCGAAACCTGTTGTGTCAGTCTCACGATAGCAGATGCCACTGACACGCGCATGCACACACGCACACGCACATGCAATGACTGTGCTGGCATAAACTGAGTGTTTAGCACCTTACGAGACAAGAAGGAAGAGTGCGTCCCCTTAAGTTTGGCAGCTTAAGGCGATACAGTCATTGTATGGCCTTCACTCGCCGTACCTGTCCGACTGATGAGGTCTTAAGTTGTTTGAAAGACCATGTGAACGGTGATGTAATTACCTAGTCTTCTTTTTTTCACATCCAAAAGCCATGCTGCTCTTGATGAGAGCTTTGATTGGGTCATATAAAACATAGAGTAAGTAAATATTTGAGGCGCTTTCAAGAAATTGGATGATACCATGCCAATATTAGAAATTTTCTAATAACAAATCAGTGTCCTATTTGATTCGGTCTTCAAATTTAATAGGCACTATTCATATATGTGACAAAACGACAAAAAGTCAACTGTTCCCAATGAAATGTAAAATTGGATAATCCAAGTTTTTCACAGCACATTGCACAAGGACAACAGAATGGACACATGCAGCGCTGATGCGTTCCAACATTCTGTTGTCCTTGTGTAATGCATTGGGCAAAACATGGATTATGAAGCACAAACTAGCCCGACGCTCAACCTTGGTATAAAATTGCAGCAAAAGTACAGTAAATCTTACCCCCACCAACATAATATAGCAGGCATAAAACATGGGACCTTAAGTAGTGGACTTCACCGGCTATACAGGGATCATTCGCATTCTTTGGTGTATGCGAACAAGCTGCTTATTTGTTGCCAATGCCCCATTTGTACTTTTAACAGAAGACACTTAATAATGTGTGATGTTGCGACAGAATCTTACCGACGCTATGAATATAACAGAATGTGGACCACCGCTTTATATGTAGTTTTGAAAACGGCCTGGAATTGAATGGAAAAGTATTCCCTTCAATTCGGTCTCAAATATTACTATTCGCACATGCCTAGAATTGAGGCTTCATACCGTAATTAGGGAGCCACGAGCCACCTTTCAAAAAAGCAAGGAAAGCAGGACACGGATTTTCGTGGTGTCACTACTCCTCTCAAGACACACGCACGGAAGAGCCGGGCACTCACGCGAGCGGAGTGCCAGCCGTGAGGGAGCGCGGGTGCCTCCGCTGCGCCTTGATGCGCATAAGCTTGTCGCCCTGCGTCAGGTCCTCCTCAGAGTCGCCCGCCATCGTGTTGTTGTTGGCTCGGTCCACCTGCATAGTGAAACAAAACACGCTGCTCAACGAGCCCAGTGGCATCGTCTAATGCTCGACATCAAGATGCGTCACTCGCCCACCAACATTGTTAAGAGGGAGCTTCGGCTCCGAAGCTTCATCTAAATACATGGGAACGGTGAAATCATTCTTCTCGACGACCACTGCACCAATTTTGATAAGGCTTGTTTCGTTTAAAGGGAAAAGCTATAATCTAGTAACCGTAGCAATTGAGTTTCCTATTCGTGCTACAAATATTTTAAGAAAAGTCCTTTCAATATGCAGAATTTCAAAAAAAAGAAAGGTCTAGTGATAATTTTACAGATTTCTAAGTTAGCAATGAAAAACAATATCACATTTCCTGAAAATGCATTTAATGACAGTACATGTCCAGCAACCGAAATTGGAAATTATAGTACACCGACATATGCCACTAATTTGTGTGTAGTGTGAGTAGGACTTTTGAGTAGGACACTGTGACAGTTTCACATAAGATGTAAATTTATCACATGCGTCCACTTGAGATGCTTCAACAGATGAAGACTACAGTAGTGTGATATCAGTTTTAACACAAGAGCATTAAAGGTCCCGTGTCGCAGAAAATCCGGTGTCCCACGTCCAGCGTTGACTGTCATTTCGGCAAAAATCATTCCGAACTATGTATATCCAACAACGCAAGTCCTTGTAGCACAAAGAAGTTACTGAATTAATTAAATTTCTCAAAGTAAGGATCAATCTATCGATCGATCTAAGATGCATTAGAAATACCGAAAAGTACAAGTTACACACAATGTACAGACATGATAGCATCAGATTGTTTTTTAATATACGAGAAAACATCATTCTGTTACACGGAATCTCAAAACACAAACCCCTTTTCCAGCGTTTCTACCGTTCAATAGACTGGCTACGGCGTCCAACAATTGCGCGCGCCAGCGCATGCAAATCTACCAGAAAGCTTGCCTTCGTGCATAGCGTTTGCCGCCAGCGTTTCCCAGGAAACATTACGGTTACAAAAGCTGCAGCTGCCGAGAAGCATGAGAAGCACACGGGGACCTTTGAATGCTATCGTGTTCCACTCTTAAAGTCAAAGCTTCAGCATCCTTCATATTTTTTTAGAGCGAGGCAACGAATTTGTAAACTTTGGGCTTCCATTTTGTTGGAAACTTACCAATATTTGTCAATTTTTACAAAACATTTGAGGTCCTAAATCAATATTGTGCTTCCTAGAGTTGCTAGAATTTCATCTTCTATTTCAAAAGCAACAAATTTCATTCAAATTAGTCTAGCAGCTGTCTTGTAAATGCATTTCTGCATTTTAGATGCTTTTGAATAGACTAAACATACCAGAGAGCACTGTGGCGTCGTGCAAGCTAGGACTCGCGTCATGCCGAAGCTCGGACAAAAACTGGGTGCTCAGCATAGAAGAAAAATTGGCCATCATTCGTGCGATCGAATGTGGCACGAAGAAGTCGGCACTGGCAGCGAGAGGGATCTACTGCTGACTACAGTGTGGAGCAGCTGAAACACGAAGGAGAAGTTGTTCGGCAATGCTGCTACGACCGTGAAATGTTGTTGGCTATGAGGTTCAACTTTTCGAGGTTTGACTTTTCGCTATCGTTAGCTCTGTTATTGCCGAAACATCTCCTTACGACAGTGACAAGGACAACGTGGAAAGCGACAGCACAGGCAATTCAGGCCCGACACTGGCAGAAGCTGCGCGTTACAGAAATGGGGGCTGGCAAAAAAGCTAGCTCACAGCTTAAGCGAGTTTGAGGCCGCTGCAACATCAATGAAAATAACAGACTTTTGTCGCGCTAAGTAAATAAATACTGCATGTTTTTTCTCCCTTTCATCACACTCTCTCCAAGTTCCGTTTTTTACAAGTAAGTGGGCAATGTCATGCTATTTCGGTTAAGTGGTACCACCATTTAGTGCGCACTTTTTCCGATCTCCTGCCAACTACGATTTAACGAGGTTTCATATGAGAGGTGGCCTTGCGCTAATGCTCTTTCTTATAGGCGTTCCGAAACACCTTTCCAACTAATCATAGCATGGAATCACTGTCAAGTTAGGCTGCCTCCGTGAACCTCCTGCCGCAATACATTTTCGAATTCTTCAAGCACCGGCGAGGTTAGACATAGTCGTGGGACAGATCGGCGGTTCTCTGCCTTCTCTCATTTGCACTAGCACACTGGAAGCTACATGGCCGAGATGGCAAGGAAGTGCAAGGGAGCAACACGCTGCAGGCACCGCCCAGAGAATAATGCACTGCGGCCCCTCATGGCAGCACCCCATGACGGTTGCAGCATCTACGCTGTGCTTTTCATCTTGGAGACCACGCGCAGCAGACGCAGCAATGCGCAGTTGTCCTGTTCGGACCAGCAGTGCGAACATGAAATGGCTTTCCTGTCATTTTGAGGTCGCAGAGATGTATTTCCTTTTCCAATTATTTAACTCAAATGAGTAATAAATGTATTACTGAAAATGGTCTTGCAATCACAAAATTAGCCAATAGCTGTTGTGTGTCCAGTTGCTTGTGATGACACTGCATGACGACATTGCAGAAGCAAGAACAAGCAATTTTTCGCTGATTTTGATAAAGATTGTCATTTCCCTACTGGATGCAGTGCAATAATACTTTACTCGCATGTTCACAGGAGCCTCGCTAACAAATCAGCAACTTTTCTTTTTCTTTACCATGTCCAAGAAGAGTTTCAGGCCACCTTTAAGTGGCACCGACACGCTTGCTTGAGTTATAGTTATGGCAAGTTATTATGTCAAAAAGAGGTGAGGCATGCAGACAGGACACAAGAGTAGAGAAGCGGACAACACGAACGCCGACTATCAACTGAAGGGAGCACTGAGGCAAAAAAAGAAAGATGACACAACACTCATGTGTTGTCCACTTCTCTACTGTTGTGTCCTGTCTGCATGCCTCACATCTTTTTTGCATAACGAATCCTTACTAAATGGCAAGTTATTTTGGGTGCTATGATGCTTGCCTGTATATTTTTTCTAGCTTTTTGAAAGTGGTTTGGAAATTGAGTCCAAGCAAAGAAGTGACCAGTCAAATATGCCATGTCAACCCTTCATTTAGATACCAACTCCAACGAAATTTTGTACCGCGTAAAAAGCCTAATTTCAGATAACGTAGACATAGAGCAGCCTCCGTGCAATTTTCTGCTTCACATACGAAGTCACAGAAAGTTTGCAAAAGTTGACAGTCTTGATACCAAAACTGACAAACAAAATAAAACTTGCTGTTACTGCTTGCAGAAAATGACGCGTGACCAAAAACATCAAGAACCAGTGGGTCTCCTCATCCTCAACCTGGGCTTCACAAATATATGTCACCTGCAACACGCTGGAAATCTCGGAGCTGATGTATCAAGATATGTTTGACGTCCGTTACCCATCGGGTGTCTGCATTGTGTGCTTAGGTGCCACTTCAAGGCTGGTAATAAGAAAATTAGACCATCCCTGCACTTTTGTCATAATTTCTTGTATAGTAATATGCTACTCATTCATAACAAATTCGGTCAAAGTGTAATTTCGTTGCAGTCGGCCTCCGAGCAGTAAATAAACGCCAAGTCTCCGAGGGTCACCTGCTGCTGCTGCTGCTGTGTCCGCTTGTCGGTCAAGTGGAAGCGGCCCAGTATGTGGCTGACCGTGCCCTCGGTGTCCGACGGCATGGCGCGCCGGGGCGACCCGCGCCGGTTGTTGCTCGCCGTGGCCGGCGGGGACACACTGCGGTTGTGCGGCGAGAGCGAGCGCCGCGCACTGCCCGTGGTGGTCCCCGTGTTGCCGTGGGCGGCCTGGTTGTTGTTGAGGTTGTTGGCGTGCTGCTGCTGCTGCTGCTGGCTGCCACTCAGCTGCGACCTGTGCAGGTCACCCTGTAGCCACAGGTAGTGCTGCTTCCTGAAACACACACGCACTTCCTTCAGCACTGCGAACACAGTGCAGCCTGCTTTTACAGTGACAACTGCTACAGCCTTACTTGTGCAGCTCAAAAACATGTCATACTGGTACCAGTAGTAGTGGCAGTAGCAGTAGTAGCAATAGAAGCAGTGGTGGTGGTAGTAACAACAGTAGTTAATGAAGGGAAAAATCAGACATCCACCCATTCGTAGCCATTGCTACAAAGGAAACCCATACGGGTTCCTTGAAAGAAAAGCCTGACAGTTGAAGAAAAATTCGTCCTGGTCCGGGACTCGAACCCAAGACCACCGCCTTTCCGGGGCAGCCGCTCTACCATCTGAGCTAACCAGGTGGCTAGCAGATGGCAGGGCAAAGCCGAATTTGTCAACAACACAACTTCTCTCCACGTTGCGGGTTTCTGCAGAACTATTACGTCAAACAATAGTTAAAAAATTATGGGGTTTTACGTGCCAAAACCACTTTCTGATTATGAGGCACGCCGTAGTGGAGGACTCCGGAAATTTCGACCACCTGGAGTTCTTTAACGTACACCTAAATCTAAGTACACCCAAACAATAGTAGTTTTAGTAGTACAGTCAACGGTAGGTCAAATTAAACAAGATGCAGAAAAAGATTTCAAACCACAACGCTGATTCATTTGGCAATATTTGCTTGAATATTGCAATAGTTGCCATAGCAACAGCCAATCAGAAGGCGCCTCTCAGCGTGGTGGCGTGCTGAGCCAATACGAGGGCCACATGCATCGCAAGCTTCGTCTGACTGGCCTCTGATTGTCTTACGTTTGCGCTTTTTCTATGTGGCCATCGTCAGCGAAGATGCAGGGAACTGAAAGGCAGAACTTTGAGCTTTCGAACGATACTGAAATAGTGGCGCTCAGCAGTGGGAAAGACGAGGAATAGCTCCGTGAACTCCGGTTTTTCTGCACAATTTGGCGGTCGTTTCTCGCCATCCGCGCTGACAAAATAATTTTTTTCTGACACTTAGGGTGCGTTTTTGGGCAAATCGTTTTGATATGATGTGGATTAGGCATTACCGATGCCGAAGCAAGTAGTTCCCGAAAATCAGTTTTTTTTTTTTTGGCGATTTTCTGTTTTTGAGACCCGCGTCCCCCTCCTAAGCTCTAAACCCATTATACTCATCAACAGGTGCTACCTAGCAAGGTAGATCCAAGCTGAAGTACACAGAAATAAATGCTTCAGGTCAGCACACAAACAGCTGTAGGATGTGGTCGCCACACTTACTCTTCGAGCCAATGCTGCTGGTGGCCAATGATGGAGCCTGGCCGGCAGATGCGGATCCAGGCGATGGCCTCGGCCGCTGTGAAGCGGTAGTGCTTCATGATGTAGCACGCTATCAGGGTACCCGTGCGGCCAAGGCCAGCCTGCAAACAGAGCGGCAACCTCCCCGATCAAACATCCAAAAAATTCTCACATGCGTCACAGAGTTTGCAAAACCCATCGCTAGAAAGTTCGGTTCACAAGGTCAACACACCTTGAGTCAGGAAACGAGTAAGAGACCAAGCAAGAAAAAAATATGTGCTGCCAGCCGTAGTGTTTCTTACAAGAATTACTAGAGGGCGCTACGATCGTTCAGCTACTACGGGACATGGATTTGTCTAATCTTCGTTGTTATGGACTCAAATATTCTTGTGGCATTATTTATTACACTTCATCTCTTTCCAAGTTTCCAAGTGCTCCGTTTTCTAAACACACAAAGTCTCTGGGCACGTGCACAACCATTGTGAATCATTACATCAACAAGGCAGTGTACATTGTTCAAAATGATCGATACTGCAAAGTCACAATGCTGTTCGAAGCCAGGGGGGCACAGGTTAGGCAACTCCACGCACTAACCATCATTCCCATCGAGGCTTAACCGTCACACTTGCGGTTTCTGTGGACGCTATAGCACCAGAGTTCTCTCTAGTAGTAATTTTGTGGGAAACTGTACACTGCCGGCAGCCACAAATTTCACTGCAATGTTGGTCAGCCAGTTTGAAAGTTAATATTGCAATTTGGCAGCTCAGTATTTCAGCAAATACAAGTGTCAAACAGTCCAACAATAGCCGAGAAAAGACAGGCAAGACAAGCGCTTTGTGCTGCAATTTTTCACGTGTCCCATCACTGTGCTGCTGAACCCTCACATAGCCCTAAACCAACAAGCCGTACAATTTACCATTTTAAGTATGCGCACACAGTCTACCTAAAACATTTTTGAGAATACAAAGGTGACCCAAATATCAAGATGACTGTTAATAAAAGTTGTTACAAATTCCTGCTAGTCTAAGTGAGGTGTTAAAAGAAATTTCTGTCACAAGCAGGCGAGGACAAAAGACAATTTTGCTTTTGGCTCATGGGTACTGCCATCTATGGCTGCTACAAACAACTTCTCAATTTTGCACATACTGATGCAAGATGACATGGCCATGAAATGCTTGATGCATCTGTACAAACATTATCATGCATAAGAATTGACTGTGATATCATGCACTGGATGTTAGAAATGTCGTTAACCGCCATAGCATCATCATAATCATTGCCATCGTCATCATCATCATCATCAGCCTATTTTATGCCTACTGCAGGATGAAGGCCTCTCCCTGCGATCTCCAATTACCCTGTCCTGCACCAACTGACTCCAACTTGCGTCTGCGAATTTCCTAATTTCATCACCCTGCCTAGTTTTCTGCCGTCCTCAACTGCGCTTCCCTACTCCGGGCACCCATTCTATAACTCTAATGGTCCACTGGTTATCCATCCTACTATGCATTACATGGCCTGCCCAGCTCCATTTTATTCTCTTAATGTCACCTAGAATGTTGGCTATCCCCGTTTGCTCTCTGAGCCACACCGCTCTCGTCCTGTCTCTTAGCATTATGCCTAACATTCTTCTTTCCATCACTCTTAGTGCGGTCCTTGTTTTCAAGCTTCTTTGTCAGGCTACAAGTTTGTGCCCCATATGTTGGCACCAGTAAAATGCACTGATTATACACCTTTCTTTTCAATGATAATGGTAAACATCCAGTCAGGATCTGGCAATGGCATGATGATGCCTCTAGAACATAGCAAATAGAAAAAACTTCTGAACATAGAAGTTGCTTTCTTTTTCTAAATGTCATTTATAGCCAATGACATAACAAAATGCAGAAATATCAAACACTAATTCCACTTCATTAGCCATCACAGATACTCAATCACAGCATTTGCTCAAATTACCCTCCAGTCTTCACATTGTATGCTCCCTCACAATAGCTGCTTACAGCTATGCTGTAATAGCCCTGTCCCATAGGCCTTTTCTAGCATGCTTCAATCAATAAGATTGAATTCAATTCAGATTGAGGACTGCAACACAACTTTAAGCATGCTCAACTTCAATCCTGCTATACTTGAAAATGTTTTAAGCTTCAATCAAGATAAAAAAGTTTCAATGTAGTCTCAACTTATGAGGACTGCAAGTGTCCAGGTGGCACTGTTAGAACTAAAAATGGAAGACCAGGACTACCTTGCAATGGACTGCGATGGCACCAGGGGTGTTCTCGCTGATTTCGATGAATTCGCGCATGATGGCATCGCTGGGCGTTGAGCCATCCACGAAGAACAGGTCCTTGTGGTCAAAGCCCTGGTCAGCAAAGCGGCGGGCGTCGTATATCTTCTTGTTCAGCCGCACCACAGTGCTGACGTTGTGCTCGCGAAAGTACGGGAAGTAGGTCTCCGGCGAGTGGAACGGGTGGCCTGCAAAGGTATTGGCAGTTGCGGTTTTTCGGGTCACCTACATCGACATGCACCACTGAAAGTGGTGACACTAAAGAGAACAATAAGTTAAGCAGTATTAGCAAATTACCCTTCAGTGATACCGAAAAACATTAAAACTACCACAAGAGAAAATTTGGTTAACTAGCAGATATGCAATAGCACTTTTGGAGGCTTTCCACATCAGAAAAAGAGGCACAAATTGTGTTAATAGCACATCCATCTACCTATGTATATAGAAGTGAGATTCAGTTTTTTAGACTCCCTCTGCTGTGCTGTACCTGAGGGCATGCACATTATCGCGTACATCTTTTTCTGCTCGGCTAGGGGACTCCAATAAATCAGTTGTGAGTGTAGCGCCCGGGGTGTCCAGCCCTCCTTTGTGTTGGTTCTTTAATTGGGGTACAATGGCTTCATGAAAAAGTTGCTACAAGAGGAAATTTGCTTTACCAGAAAATGTGCAAATATGAAAAGTTGATTGTAAAATAACTTGTTCCCACCCCAGCTCGTTGTGACATCATCAATTTCGACTGCATCTGCTTGGGCCTCGTCAACTTTTCGTACTACAAGATGATGTACACTGTATTCTGAAAAAGCCAAACATTGAACTTCGCCATTTTTTGGGGAATCTCTAGAATGCCACAATGGCCTGCATAGGAGAATATACTCTGAAATCCTCTATGCTAACATAACAGCACTGGAGTATCAGCAGGAAATTTAATAAATGGAAGTTCAGCCTTAATTTTCTCGTTTAGCAATCAAACTCTACCACAAAATTAACAAAAACAGAGTTTTGAAAATTTATTTGTCACTTTAAACTTACTTAGTGTTTCTCCGTGACCTCAAGAACTTTCGTTACAAGTCAACAATTACATAAGTGAAAGTGTTCCTTAGCAAAATTTGAGGATATTTACGCAAGGCCATTTGCACCAATGCAACACTGTGTCAAATGCAATACACACACATGTTGCCACAGCAAGGAACAGCCACCACCACCACCAACAATGCTGTCCCACTCAGAAGAGGACAACTATTTCTACTGGAGATCTGGAATTACCTGCCACGCATCATACAAACACACTTACTACTGAAAATATTGTTACGAAGAGAAAAACCGATGCACAAATGTATCTACAACTATTTACATGGAGAAACGTTTGTGGTAATTGCGCAGGCTGGTACAAAGGTCGCAGCTCCAGGAGCCAGTCTACCACTTCTTCTTCCCCTCCCTCTTGCGTGCACGGTCCTGTCCAAATGCATCATAACAATATTTTTGCAATCACCCCACTTTTTTAATCGCCCGACACGTTCACTGTGTCTCCCTTTGGCACTGATTCAACTGCTGCGACAGACCAGCCTGGTTTGTGCATTACGTGTCCTAAACAACTTTGTTTAAACAAACACATCATCCACACGTGTTTGATCACTGTAGCGTATGAGACAAGTTCTAACAACATTCTTCATTAGGAAGAATGAAAACGAAGAGCTCTGTGGTCAGCATAAACATCTGTGCAAAGCTCTATGCCTGGCAATAAAATTAACAAAAGCACTGCAGGCGTGTCTTTATTGTGTACCAATAAGGAAAACAGGTTATTTGAGAACAAAAAAGTATTGTTGTGTTGTCTAAAACTAAAACTGTAAAGTCGTATCACAAAAAGCAAAAATCAGGGTATGCTGCTGTCCTCACATCCTATACTTGTTGGTGGTTCTTTTCTGACAGCAAAAGAACAATGTTTACGACACAAATCACGAACCCTCGTCACCACCACTTCTTGCTAGTCTGCACAGAAACCAAATACTGTGCTTTTTGGCATTTCAACCAGTGCTGGCTGTACATGTATGTGTACTGTAAAGGTAAAATAAACAAACCACCATGCTGCCATGAGGTAGTGATGGTACACAAACTTAAACACAAGCAGAAAAGCCAAATAGGGACAACAGAACTGTGTCGTGTTGGCGAACAATGAGCTGGCTGTAGGCCTAACGGCCAGGCATCTGTAGAGCACCAACACAGAAAAAAGTCGAAGCGAGACACTACGGGCCAAAAGGAGCAATTCTTTATCTTGGCGAACACTTTCGTACCTCTGGTAGGGTGCGTGGCGCAATACGAGGCAGCCACACCGGCAGACATTGCTGCTAAACTAAGAATGTGGCATTAGCTAACATTGGCATGCTGCCACCTGAGTAGCAATGCATTCATTTATCTATTGGATGAGCTTGTGCCTTGCATAAGCGTAGCCACCAATCATAGAATCAAGTAATAATGTGCAAGAGTGTTGTTGACACGGGCAAGCCGGCATACATCGGAGTCGAAACAGTGCAAAAGAACACAAAATGGCAAAGTGCCGCCCCGCTATATACACAGGTGTGCCGTCACACGTTCCAGAGCAGTCAATGGCATTCCCACTGGTTCAGGAATGTACTAGCGTTCATGACACACTACAACGTTCCCACCCCACTAACGAAGCGACGTCAACCACGGTTCTAATGCAGGGACAACACGATGTCGTAATTTGGTGAAAGATAATCACCGGTCGAGAGTAACACATTGCATCACAAACACACAACACATACCGTTTTCAATTTTGCTCTTGGGGTGGGGCCCGCAGAAGGCGATGAACTTGTTGGGCACGATCCAGTTGAGGTCGCCATTCTCCACCCGCTCGTAGTACTCGTACTCTTCCAGGTCAAATGTCTCAAAGTCGAGGAATTTGTGGAGAACCGCCTGCATAGGGGTTGATACCACTCGTCATATGCTCCCCAGAATAACTGAGCTTGAAGATTAAAGGAGCACCGACACTTATTTTCGAACTTGTACAAACCTCAAGTCATTAGTTTTCTTACTGCACCTGTGTTGAATACAAAACGTAGAACAGGACGCAGGCAGGTGCGCAGACTAACAACTGTTTTATTTCATCCACATTAGGATTTACATGAATAGGTAGATAGCAGGATGAGCCTTACCCACAGACATCACACAAGCGCATCGCCTTCACTTTTTTTTTTTTCGGTGCCACACAATCATTCTATTTCACCCGGGGTTAACTTATGAACAGTTTGCTCACATATTCACCTTGACGTCTTGCTAATATGTGAAAAGCCTTGACAATCATTCTGTTCATTTTATTGTGTGCGTGTGCAATTATGCCAACTTTACTGAACTGTGGCATGCACAAACACCTGTTGACATGCGGTGCAGGAGTTCCTGGATAGCTCATCTGCTGGCAGTTATTGTGGAAGCTCTACCACAAGCTTCCTGTATGTAAGAGAATGACACAGCAATCTATGAAGACATTTTAATTTCATACTAAAGTTGGTCTCGAAATTCCAGACCAGGCACCATGAACATTACTGCGACGTCATGAAATGGAGCAATGCTTTCCGATGTTGTGTGGCAATAAAGCTAGGTATGACGACATTGCTTATAAAAAAAAATACAAGTGCTACGGAAGTCTCTCGTGAGTGCTCACATGTAGAAGGTGCAGCAATTGCAGGAAAGGAGTGAGGCCCAGTTCATCACAACACTGCGATACACTTATTTATTTTATGGCATTTTTTATTGCAAATATTACAGTAAACTACTCAGGCCATTTAGATGCCTGCCAGCATGTTTTCTGGGGTTTAGAGGGTTTGGACCATTGTTTAATACAAGCACAAAAAATGAAAACTTGGAAATTCCATGTCAGTACTGCCTTAACTAAAGACAGATATCGTCACAAATCAAACAAGGCAACAGCCGGCACACCTGCACACAACAAGTGTCCCAAGACGTTGCCCATCCATGATGATCACAAGCACCCATCATTTTTTAAGCAAAATATCTTCATAAAGTGCACCAGCCTATTGTCTGCATCTTAAAAGCCTCATACGTACATAGTGCAGCTACCTCCCAATAAGTAGAATTCTTTTGCTGCCAGCATCGGTCAATTTGGATGGCGAACCATCACATCAAGGCTTTTGTGAGGTGGCCAAATAAGGTTCTCTGGACATAACACTCAAGCGAGACTGCAGAGGATCTCGGCCTCCTAGGTTACGCCCCATGCTTCTTCAAACTGTTTTTTCAACTACTACAGCTACACCAGGACATCACACATGTTTCTCTCGTGAGGTGAATTACAGGTGCCAGGCGTTCAGGGGTCACTCGGGTCATTACAGTGATCAAGTTCCACTAGTTCATGCTAGACCAGTAAATCTCGTTAGCGCCAGCTTAAAACCGCTAACACAATCCGCCAGGGCGAACCCACCTTCTCGACGGCCCGCAGACAGTTCAGCAAACTCAGGTTGTACGTGCAAGGCCCAAACGACGCGTCCCTGCACGAGAGAAGGCAACCGGATGACGTCACAAGGGGCTCTTGAGTGAAATCAAACTTCAATGGAATTCCCTTTTCCAGCACTGCCTTTCTTTAAGTCCACATCAGAGACTAGCCTAGTTCAATACAGCGACAACTATGAGTTACAATGTCGGCACTGAGATAACTCCACATAATATACAACAGTGTCATGTAGTAACGGTGATGAATCAGACACTGAAGAAAGCGCAGACCAAAAATCTAATTTGTGCCGAGCACGGTACTCAATCGTAAAACCTAATCAAGCAGGTCAAGTACATCTGCTGTTTATATGTCTCACCTTACATTCCAGAGTAATCGTTGGTGCTCACATACGTTTAAGAAGGTACAATTAAAGATTAAAACTATGTTCATGTGACAATGTGCAAGCCAGTTGCGCATCCACCACTGATAAAAAAGGCACAGAAACGGTTTTGCGAACTCACCTGAAAGAAATGTATGGCGTGATGATGCCTGCACAGAGAGACTTGTAAGCTTGCTCAGCAGTCCGCTTTAGGAAGATTATCTGCATACAGGAAGAAAGCACCGCCTTTGTTATTATTCGTCTTTTGTTATTTATTTGTTTACCATTAAGGCCCATCAGGCATTGCATATGGGATGGGGGAGGCATTTTGGTCCAATGAACACCCCAAAATTTCATCCGCCCAACGAAGCATACAGAGGTGCTAAAAATTTGTGCAGTGCAGTGCATTACAGAACAAGACAAAGCACAAAAAAGAACATATCTATTCATTTACAGTGGCAGAACACATCACAGAAAAACGCTTGCATTTTGGAAAGCACACATACACATCCTCATTTACAATGGTGAAAAAATGGCAAACTTACGATGACCCGATATGCCAGGCAATGTACCATGTACTGCCGTTGCTCAAATCACAGATTCCAGGGTCAAGAGAGCTCGAGCGAGTCCCTCAAGCTCTTTCAAGGACATAAGTGAGCATAATCACCCATAATTGCACGGCCTCATACTTGCTCCACACTCATTTCACAGGCGCAAGATAGAACATTAGTGAGTGCCGATGAGTTCGAGAGCACACGAGTATGAAAGTGACTGACTGACTGTCGGCAAGTAGGAGTTGACGAGAGTATAAGCTTAAGTGGGTGCCTGTAGGTTTGTATTGAAGTGACTATAAAAATGGTTGTGAGTGGGCATTAGTAGGAACGAGAGAGTGCCAACGAATGTGACTGCACGAGTACAAGTACATAGCCTAAGAAAATAAGGGCGAGATTGAATGAATATTGGCTTATTCTGCCACTTTATGTTGAGGACACCCAATGTTCCACTGACTGACCTCTGGATTTTGCTGGAGTATTCCAGACAACACTCCAGAGCGGCACCACTGACAAGTGCCATCTATGGAAACAACAAGAAAACCATTTGGCGAGGGATCTGAAATGAGTAATCTGCGGGAAGTCACATTCCTCACTTTGATTCAGGCTCATGTTGAAGTCACAAACATGGTTGATAACAAACTGGACTCTGCACTCTTGTCGGTGTTCTGAATAAATTTGAGAGCCATCTGTGTCTTGCTTTTTCAACGTATAACGGCGAAAGTTGCACAGCTGTGAGCCATGTTACACAGCATGTTAAGTCATGCGTCTTCTCTCCGAGCACAGGTGTGCACTCTGTTACGGCGGTGGATGATGGCAGGCACCCTGCTTTCAACAACATCCCCTTCTCAACAGTGCCCCCCTTTTAACAATACCCTTCTCCATAGTACAAGCACCGTGCACAGCATCAAAGCCCATCCAGACTCCAAAATATATGCCCCCCATAAAGTATGCACCTAGGTCAACAGATTGAGCTGCATATAATCTCTGCTAGCCTGTCTAACAGCCTGTCTGGCTGTTAGATAGCCCATGTCCAGGACATCGAATGCAGCACTGCATGCCTATCATCACTTGTTTTTCTAATCCTCATGCTTATTGGAATGATGAAAACAAGAATGAAGTGTAATAGAACCTTGTTCATACAATCCCGTTGCTTACGATTTCACGGCGCCAATGTTCGTGATCGAGAACACCAAGAAAATGACCCTTTAGCCTCTTTTTTCCAGTTAATACGTTCCTGGAAAACAATCTTTCAGCACCAACGTTCAGCATATCAGCAAACTGCGAGCTAGATCCCGTGTAAACATGAAAAGGTGCAAGGCGTGCGCAGTTGAGAGCAGTGGTCACCTGCAACAGCAGCTTCCCCACAGTACATGCCGCACATATGCCGCTACACACTCAGTTTCCCCTTCCCGAACTACCAGCAAATCTGACCTTGAAATCTCTTCACACGCCGTCGCACACTGCCGTTCGCCCCTAACCCATTGCGATAAGCATCTTCACCTATCTGTTTCACAGTGCGCATGGTATAGTACCGTTGGAAGCATACCGCATACGTTCAAGTGACAATAACCCAAACTTGCTGCCGCTGCAGGTGGCACAAAGTGAGAGTCATGTTCTGCTCCGGCGGCATTGTGGCATTGTATCATTGCCCATCAGCTCGATTTTGTTTCCATTTCGTCTTGTTTCATCTTAAAACAGCAATGCATGTCACGAGTAGCTCCAACCCCACGAACCCCACAAGCTTGATGTCTGTGGGTACATCGTGCCGCAACGATTTACACAACAGTTTGCATTATGTAGATGTCAACCCCAGTTGAGTCTGCCAAATAATTTTGTGATTTCGGATCACATTTTCAGGCTTAGTACGCCCTTACTAGCATTTTTTTTCGATAACGTATGAACGAGGTTCTGCTGTACTAGACGAGTTGGCGAATTCGCAATTTACAGTGCATGAAGGACGGTGCTCACATCTTCCCTACTTTTTCTTGTCTCCATCTTCTCTGTGCTGCAAATCCCAAATCATGCCGAAGCAGCTAGCGGTGACAGGCTGCCAAAAAAATAGCCCAGTAAACGACACCCACCTTCAGCAGCGAGAAGAGGTGGGAAGTGTATTGAAACGAAGTGTGCTCAACTTGAATCGCACAACAGGCAAGCAATAGTAATACCACAAACTAAATTTTGTTTTGAAGCCATCGTAGCAGGGACAAATTTTTATTCTCTCTGGTGCAGGCATGTGGACTGGAATTTGGATGTGCCCTGTGTTAATCAAGCATGCGCAGCTATGCTGAAGCACTTTATCTCTGTGAGCCTAGGCTGTACCTCAGCCTAGGCAGATAACTAGAAATCCGCACCCATCACCTTGAAACTTTGCCATAGACGTGCAATCAAAACCCAATCCAATACTGCAGCTGCAAGCTAGAAACTGGTGCGATAGGTCAACATGTGTCGAAACAATAGCTACCAATCGTGTGGAAGTGGCATTCTTTGAACTGCGCACACTGCAGTGAATGGCAAGCTGCAAAAGCTGCTACAAAAAGTGTACCAGGGCCATGCGCACTCACGGAGTAGGAGCCCATCAGAAAGGCCGCATTGACCCGCTTCTTGCCGTCACTGGTCGTGTAGTGGATGATCTTCTTCTGGGCCAGGGCGTACGACTGCGTAGAGAGGAGCAGTGGTTCCGGCTTAGTTACAAGCACTGGGGACATCAACCGGGAAGTTTGCTTTTCAGGGATCATAGTTAAAACTTCCACTTCTGCTCAATCCCTTATCAGAATGCTTCAATAAGTCTTGGGGATCTACCCACATATACCTCAATGGGAAAACAATTCTTATGAAATAAGATTTAGTTATCTACTGTGTAGGGAAGAAAAAGAAGCAAGCAGCAATGGGACACTCATCCACAACTGGCGCAAGCATTGATCGCAAGCAGCTAGTGCTGACTTCTACTGCTGGTTTTTTGCCTGTCACATCAGGTAACTCCTCTTAGCTATTTATTTATTATTTATTTATTTATTTATTTATTTATTTGCTTTTTATTTATTACACTGATATGGATCATTTTGTAACATTTTGTTCTGGTAACAGACACCACAGCATCAAGAGACACAGAGATACCCACACCTGCATTTATCACAGAAGCTACGCAGATTACATTAGCATGGCTTATGCGTAAGTCACTGTCCTTATCGGAAAATGAAAAGCGTCCTGGGAACTCCCGGAGTATGCATGAGGAAAAAACATTGTTCCATAGTGTATATTCACCATTCCGTATTATCCTTTGGATAAAATGGTTTGCTTGTTTTTGTTTTGCTGGACTACTCCTTATATAACTGTTTTGCCACAATAAACTTCAGTTGGAAGTAGCGCACATCTTTGTCTCCTCATCTGGTGTTCTGCAAGCAATATTCACATGGGGGACTTCTTCCAGGGCAGAGCCATCTATGTCGTTTCCAATGAGCCTCTTCTCCCTCCCCTTCAAGCACCAAGGTCGCCCGCCGCCGCCAAACAGATGCACGTGCGAAGACTAGGTGCTTCTCACTTCCCGGGGATGAGGGAGCGTTACCAGTTCTCGAGAAAACACTCCCCCATCCCCACGGAGAGGTCTATGAGGCTGCAACACGATGACGAAAATTTAACGTAGTGGCCGTGCGGTGCGCTATCCATGCCACAGGTAGGTAGATTTCTCCCTCATGCGATTACCACTTTAGCTTTGTGCTACCATTCTCCACAATAAGCATGACGTACATACCAAGTAGCGCAATTCGCTACCCTCTTAAGAGGTGAGCTAAGTGCTCTCAATGCTCGGACAGACTCTCTTTGTGATGTCCAAAGTTCATGCTTTTCCCAGTCTTTGTAGTCAACCTCAGCCAACTTGTGCTTGAGGATACTTTCCTCTGCATCCATTTCTCAAGCCAAAGTATGCTTGGTTTCAAACAAATGTTTTGTCTGACACCATTTCTTATAGGGACAGTAAAGAGGAGCATCAAGCTAAGCTGCAATGGCAGATTATGCTTCTGCAATAGAAAAAAATGGCTACTGTTACCACGACTTGGGGCTTGGAAAGCGAGAAAAGATGCAAAAAGAAAAGAAAAACAAGTAGAGATACTTCCATAAGTTTCCTCACCAGTTGACTATGACATCATAGATTCTTTCAAATGTTTATTCGGGCCTAGTTAGTTGTTTATCGGTAAAGAAGAGCTACAACATAAAAGCAAAGATCCAGCCCAGTGAGTTTCCAGGAACAACCATGAATTTAATGCCAAAAACACAATCACAGAGAGGAGAGGTCACAAAGACAGGACAAGCATTTTTATGCCCTTCTCTCTCTGTGATTGTGTTTTTGGCGATAAATTCATTATCGTTCGACCTGCACCAACTGGCCCAACAGCAAGTACTCCTAGAGTTTCCAGGAGTTCTCTGTGCACCAAAGTATGATGTGTGTGGGGATGCGCGACTCTCACGCATCCCCTGATATGCTGTTTTCCCGCACGGCTCGCGTGGCCTGGCACCCGCGGCGCTCGGAGTGGTACAAGCGCGGTGCGAGAGACGGCGCGACCGTCGCGCCGCGGCGGGGTTACTAGGGCGCCGAGGGACAAGGCGCTGCCTCTTTCCCGGCGGGCCGGCGAACAGCGTGGACATTCCGCGCGCGCTGCGACCATGCTTCTGCGAGACCGCCTCGCATGGCCGCCTTCGCACGACCATTGGCGTGACCGTATACGCGAATGACCAGGCGTTGGGATCCAGCATGGGGCGAACATATTCGCTCGCCATGCGGTCGCGGTATGTCGGACTTCTAGATTTGTCGCGCGCCCATCGGCATGTTTTGGGGATAGCAACTCGGCTAGCTGGCACTGATCTATGAAAGGTGCAATAAATGCCCTTGTGACTGTTTGCACTACTGTGTTGTCGTTCCTTTGTCCCAAGAGTACGGAAGAGGAGAACCCCGTATCTCCCACAAGTGTGAGAAATTATTATGAAATTCATAATGCCACACTCACATACCAGTGCCTTTAAGGCTTTTGTACAAAATTGTAAAGAAAATCACATTTGGCCTTCACATTTTCCAGCAGTAATCAAGCCTTTTCTGTGGAGCAACCACAGCGATTGCAGGAACTGAACGAGTATATGTATGATGATGCAGCCACCTCCTGTGTATCGAAATGGGTTTCTAGAAACAAGTATTATGGTACCAGTGCTTTCCAGTATTTCTTCTAGGGTTTAAAAGGTGTGTATGTTCAGTTAGTGCAAAAAATAATGGCCAAGTCAAAAATGTCATGTCAATCAATACTTTTTTATAAAGGGCTCCTTATCAGGTCCCATTGCAAATTTCAGTTACACATTGGAAGTTGCAGGGCACCATCTAGGCACAATTTTATCACAATAATTTTCCGAATTGGTTCATTATTAGAGGAGACAGGACAAAGTGAAATGAGCTGCCATCCTGCCAAGAAGCAAGCTTCCCTGCGAACATAGACCCTTTGCCCAGACCAGCCTCCGCAAGCGAAATTCCTTCCCTTGCCTTCTCCCATAGCGGAGCGGAGGGACACGACACGTTTATGTTACAAGCCCTGTCTCTTTTCTTTTTTTCCTACTTTTTGCCATGATGAACACTTCCAGTGACAGTACTGCGCGATCTGCATTGGATGATTTACTGAAATCATGTGCCATAATGAATGAATGTGTGGTGTTTATTGGCGCAAGGGCCAGGTATGGCCAAAGGGTGCCACGCCAGTGTTAATGAGTTTACAGTGGAGTTATGACTTCTATGAAGTTGATGTGACGTTGTTGTAAAGGGGCCTTAAAAATAGTCACTATAAAATGCTTAAATTTATGTGTAGTAAGATTATGGCGATGGCAAATGACGCGTACTATGAGCATTAAGATGCATGCGAAAGAATGATACGATAAACAAAATATATCAGACGCTAAAATTGGCTCTAGCACTACTGCCTCACCAGAGCCCTTGAAACAAGGGCCTAGAGGCATGTGCTGTATGAAACAACTATCACAGCGGCATCCTCTGAAGAGAGGAAGCGCTACGAATGTGTGGGGCTAGTAACATGTAACACAACATCTTTCAGGAAACCTAGGACTGTGTTGTTGTCAAAGAGCAGTTCTGGGCTGACGAACATTGCAGGATGAACGGGGATTTGCTGCCAGTATGCTAGGGGAAAACGTTTCTTTCTCTCAGATTCGGCTTTCTGACACTCCAGGAGGACGTGGAGGACCGTCAGCCTCTCCCCGCATCTACCACAGGTTCATTTCCAGCGAGTAAAAAATTATGGGTGCCAAATGTGTGTCCTATTTTCAAGTGCCATAATCAGTGATGTTGCAGGCCTTATCTTACATAGAGGCGTCTGCGCATGTGACCTTGATTCCAAAGCTGGATGCATGGCTACCTCGTGAGGAAGGGCACTTGACCTTTTGTTTGACATTTCAACTGTTTTGGCACCGTGAAGCTGTTTGATACTTTACAGGCACGACAGCTACTGCATGACCTACGCACCGCGCTTGTCTGTAGGCAATGCCCAACGGTGAGGGGCTCTTTAACAGTAGACCATGCTGTACATTAGGCTTATATAGCTTGCATATCTCTGAACATGCTCCCAAGTACCAGACGAAAATGGGACAGCGCACTCACCTTCAGCTTCTTCTGCAGTTTGACACAGTAGCGGTAGAGCATGGCCAGGTTGAGAGGGCCAAAGTCGGCGTAGAAGCTCTCGTAGACCAGCTCATCGTCGATGCTGAAGAAGTGGTTCTGGCCACCCGAGACTGGCTTCACTGTGCTACGCACTGTGGCAAAGTACAGCCGGTCTGCGACACAGATGACAACAGTCAGTGCACAGGTCGCTACTGGCCACACAGGTGACAAGCGGAGGGCAACTCATTTCAAATCAAATAATTCATTTTATCAACATAATGGGAAATATGAAAAGGGCCCCAAAATTCAACTGCCCTCAACGGCAATTCCAATAAAGACTGAGCAAGGAGCCTAAATAATAATTTGACAAGCAATATAAAGAGCTTAATTTACTCAATAAACGAAATACTTGAAAGTAAAATACGCTTCAATCAATAATAGTACAATCAATATCAATAGCACAGACAACTAGCAACACTGAAAGAGTGAAAATTAATCCAAAAGGAAAGCTTCAAGGAGTAATATCAATGTAAGGAATGATAAGGATTTCAGTGCATCTGGTGAACTATTTTGCAGTTTAATTGCCTTAAATGCCCATCATTCTTCCATAATTAGTGTGCGCTCTAGGGCATAAAATATTATTGGCAGTAAATCTAGTGGTGTTATCATTTACTACCCGTACGCACGTATAAAAGCTTATTTGTAAATACAGACCTGCCAACCTTAGCACTCTAAAAAGACTACGCTGAAAATCTAAAAGGTATTCAAAATTATTTGATTACTCTATATGTTGACTCACTGTTGATAAAAGATTCGCATACTTTGTTCTGCAGGCGCGCCGTGAACAGCTACCCTGCTCTACATTGTCACAGCAACAATGAACTGCGCCCCAGACATGCACAAATGTTTACGAAGTTTGGTAAACATTCGCATCATGGCTGTTGACGATTCGGCTACCATTATACATTGCTTCTATCAGTTGATGTTGCTGCCGTACAGAAAGGCTCGTATAATGGACGAGTTCGAAAAATTGGGCTGTAAAGAATTACTCGCTGATTGAATTTCTCATTTTCGAAATTGGTTTTGCCATAAATATATGCAAATAAAAACACTTTGAAATATCTGTGTAAACACGATAAATATAAACAAGCACTAAAAATCAAGCATATTACGGTAAAATCCTAACACTTGGCAGGAGTGTAAATATGTAATAAATTATGAGTGTCAAATAGTAATAGAAAAAAATGTCATACAGACGACATCTTGCAATCACATTGTCTAGAATTACCATCAGAAGTACAAAAGCTTAAAAATATCAAAAGCATTCGACTAACAGTTACTTGTAGACGATTGTAAATAGATAAAGTTCTCCATTGCTAACATGTCGTTCTGAAATAATGGTAGCCATACTGAGAAAAAGAAGTTTCCATTTTTATAAAGCTTTTAAAAACATAAAAAATGTAAAAAAGTGCCAAATAGCAATGCATCACAACATCTTTATGTAAACAACATTGGTCACACTCCCTTCACCTCCCTGCAACAGGCCTGCATGAAGTCATTAGACTAATGGTAACAATTGGCCGAGATGGTGCAACAATTCTATTCCATATCTTTTCTTTTTTTAGAGCTTGGCCAGTGATCCGAGCGGCACTACATCTTGATTTTCACCAGGCTCGACCATTCATGAGCAGTGGACGACAAGAAAGGAACAGAATCTAAGTAAAGGAATAATTACACTATATCGGCGCAGATAACTATTCAGTTTAACGAACAAGAAATGCCATGTAAGGTGTAAGGAACTGCAAGATAATAAATCACTTGCACAGCAGTGCTAAAAGTGAAGCTGCAAGGCAAGGTTCCAAGAGAAATGCAATGCGCTTCTTTGAACTATAGCTGCAAAGTGGTTCATTTTTTTTTTCATTATGGAGCTGCAAAAACGGCCATCAGTATTAAAATCTTAGCTGAACAGGCACTCAGTTTTCTATTTTGTGATTCAGGTAAAGTATTAGTTGCATCCTGACACACTCAGTGCAACCAAGTCTGTTCATGCACATGTGTGCACAATCTTACTTAATAATCTCAGGGCGAACACTTCGTTATCAAGCTGTCCCTCTTCACAAAAGAAGATGCTATTTTTACAACGTGACATTACGATGCACGCATTATGGAAGAGGTTAAAAACTGTGAATTGAATTACAAAATGAACATGTTGTGTAAAGCTGCACCATTATTACCAAAAACCACTGCACATTTGACAGTGCACAAGCTTTAAGGAAAACCACAAGGGCTAACTTTATAGAGAAAAAAGCACAAGTCTTTTTACACATTAAAGAGACTGGCATCAAATGAATGAAACACATTAAAAACATAAAGGGACTGACAACTATAGAAAATATGTAGTTACGTAATGGTGTACATTAATGGATTGTGTCATACAATGCTTGAAACAAGCACAATTTTATGGCATTCAGAAATTTTATCTTTAAATTAGCAAATAAAGATAGAAGTTATGACATAAGAGGTTACATTACTGAGAACCATTGTTTATAAATCTTTTAGTCAGCACAGAGAGATGCAGGAAATTATCCAAGAGGACATTTGATTCTGCATAGAGCCTGCATCAACCATGTAGCAGTCCAGAACACATGATTTCACAATCTACATTAATCAAACCATCTTCGCTTTTGTCACTTTTATAGTTTTTACATGAAAGTGGTCCTGTCTTCACTTCACATATTTGCCCATCGTCTGCTGGGCAAAGGTCAGTGTCACCAGGCATTTCAGCTCACAGATAATCTATTTTCTCTCCTTCCCTTCGAACCTTTTTTTTCTCACCTTCCCATTTCTTTAGCCTCCCTCAAAGATCATATAATCAACCTCTCCTCCTCATCTGACTCCCTTAAAGATAACTTTGTCTTTCTCCTTCTGACGCTCTCAAAGATTATTTCAAACATTAATTTTGACTCACTTAATGATTAACTTTTGTATCTATGCTTCTCCCTCTTTGGCTCCTTTAAAGATTATATTTTGCACCTTTCGTTCCTTCCCAGCGAAGAAGTCTCTCATGAAGTCTACTCATTCCAAGAGAAAATTTTGACCATCTCCTGCACATTTATTATCTAAAAGATTATGTGAAAAATATGTGACACACATCCATGCACACATGCACATGTGCTTGTTCAAAGCAGCAACACTTTGCAATGTCATGAACGCAGTTTAAATCATGAACCCAGAACCTCAAAGAGATGCGACGTAATGCTAGCACATCTCTTACATTTAACAGTAAATCTCCACTGCAATTTTTTTTACACCTTACCGTCTGCTCTTTTGATGAGCTCAAAATTAATTGTTCACACTTTTCCTTACCAGCCATGGTGGCTAAGTAGCTATGTCATCCTGCTGCCGAGCATGAGGTTGCAGGTTCGATTCCCTGACACATTCCAACAGGGTTGAGCGCATGAGCATGCGTGTAACTAGACTAAGGTGTGCATTAAAGAATCCCAGGCAATAAAAACTAATTTGCAGAATTCCTATACAGCAGTATTTTGAAAGTCAGGTGAGTTGGCGTTGGTTCATTCTCAGAACAGAACGAAAAAATGAGAAATGAAGACGGCAAATACAGGACAGCGCTAACTATCAGCTGAATTTTTATTGAATAAAAGCTTTACATATAGGAGCATACACAACAATGGTAGGGATAAACAAATCTGCAAAATCTTAAAAAAAAATTAAATTATGGGGTTTTACGTGCCAAAACCACTTTCTGATTATGAGGCACGCCGTAGTGGGGGACTCCGGAAATTTGGACCACCTGGGGTTCTTTAACGTGCACCTAAATCTAAGTACACGGGTGTTTTCGCATTTCGCCCCCATCGAAATGCGGCCGCCGTGGCCGGGATTCGATCCCGCGACCTCGTGCTCAGCAGCCCAACACCATAGCCACTGAGCAACCACGGCGGGTGAAATCTGCAAAATCTTGAAGACACTGTACAGGCATTGCGATCAAGCTATGAGAGAAATTATTGAGGCTCATCATATAGACAAAAAATATGAACTCTGCATAAGCCAGGCAAGTATCGCCCCATCAAAGAAAGAATGCTTCTAAAGGTATCATGACCTTGAGGCTGCTTTGTTTTTGTTGATGGTTTACGTGTTTGCTTATCACCACCAATGTTGTGCACCACACTATTAGCCCCAATGATGACGATTATTTAATGGCATCCCATTTGAAACAGAGTGGTCACAAATATTCACCTAGGCTGCTTGATTTAATCAGGTATGCTATACATGCTTTTATGCAGCATTTTGTGTACATCTCCTTAATTCAATATCTACCTTGTACCACTAGCTATGACTAAGAGGTCCGTTCATATCTATCTCTTCCCTGCTTTTTTCCACCAATACTCTTACGTCTCTTGCTTATCTCAACTGCCAACCGGTTGACGCTCCCGTCCAATTTAGTAAACCCAAGCGCTTCTGGAAGGTGTTTGTTACCTACGATTCTCACTGGGTGAATTCCTTCGCATTCCATTAGGATGTGCTCAGTGTTCTATTGATTTTTACTGTGGCATACACGTTTCATTTAGTTCCGAATATTTGCTACGGTATGTTTTTGTCCTTAGGCAACCGGCTCGCGATTCAAATAGCAAGGCACTGCGCTTTGTGCTATCGTACAGATTTTCCTTTCTAATTTCTTTCTTCTCATTCTTGTAAATCTCCATGGTCCTTTTTTGCTTCCATTCTTTGCATCCTGTCTCTGTTTCTCTCACTTTCTTTCTGGTCGCTCCTGGTTGTCGGTTTACAGTTTAAATTACCCTGTACTTGGTTGCCAACTTTCTCGACCTCTTCCTCCATTCTGTGTCCACGCTTTTCACATACAGATACTTGTGCACTTTCGCTGCCTATTTATTTTCATCCATGTTCCTGAGCCTTTCTTCAAAACTAATGTTGCCCTGTGCTTCTCTGACTTGAAAAGGGGCCCAACCCATGTCACCCTGCACTGCCTCATTTGTGGTTTTACCCAAAGCCAACCAGCCTACCGATGTTTGGTTAACTTCCAGCCCCGACAAGATATCCGATTTTAAGCATGGAATGGCATTTGTGAAAGTTAGCGCTGGCACCATTACTCCTTTGCAGATTCCATGCACCATCTCATACTTAATGTTTCCTCACAGTGCTGTGTTTCATTATTGCAGCATTCCGCTTTCCCTTTTGGTGGTTGCTTGAGTATGTCTTTCTTATGTTGATGTATATTCAATTCATTTTTATTTCCTATCTTGCAATACAGATGGAGGGGTTGCAGAAAAAAGCTACACCAGGGCAGCTTGACGAGTCTGCAATGCTGATCGAGGTATTTATATTGCTTGACTGTGGGTATGAGTTGCTTTTGAACTGACACCACGTAATTACTTGTCTCTTCATTATATACCATAATTCCCCAATTTCTCTGTGCAAAAACTTGAGGCCTAGATTTGTCACTGCGTTGCCACAAATATTCACAACGGCCTGTAAATAACTTTTATTGTTCGCTAGTAGCATTATGTCATCCGCATACATTGATCCAGGGAGCTTCTGTTGCACCATTTGTCCATTACACATGTAGGATCAATCAAACCCTAATCCACTGTTTTCCAGCCATATTTTTATTACCTTAACATAAAGCGTGAACAATAATGGAGACAAAAGACATCCTTGCTTCAGTCCTAGTTGAATTCCCACCACTTCATTACCTTTTCGGCCTTCCCATAAAACTGGGACTCTGTTGCCTCTATATATGTCCATCAGCAGGCCTCTATGAGCTCATCTTATCCTGATCACCTTTGTTTTTGTAGATGAGGTTCACCTTGCTTTCACGGCATCAGCTGGAATTTTCTTCATTCTAATCACTTGCTCTATGGCATTAGTCAGCAGTGCCCTGCTCTTTGGACCAAGGTATTTGATTAGCTGTATTGGGTTTTCATCGGGTCCTGCTGCCGTGTTATTATGGACATTTTCTTCTGCTTTTTTCCAATAAAAGCTTTCTGTGCTAATTTTGATCTCTTAGGCTTCTGTTGCTGGACCTCCTTAAATCTGAACCACGCTTTCTTTCGTGCCGAAGTTATCCCTAATAACGCCTGTGATGTACCGCAGCGCATCTTCTCTTTCGCAGACATTACCGTCTTCATCTTTTATAGCCATTTGAAAATATTTAGTTGGAGCTCCGAGTACTCTTATAAGGCTCCAGAATCTTTTTGGTGCACCTTCGTCTCTTTTGCAAATGTTATGCACCCAACGTTCACTTGTGTACTTAATTTTTTCTTGCACGAGCTCACTCATCACCCTTTTCTTTTCCTGGTATTTATTCTATCTAAGGAGCACCTCTTCTTTGTGTAATCCCAACTTTTTCACTTCTCTATGATCCCTACATGCCTGCTTACGCTCTTCTATAGCTTACTTTATTTTCTTGTTGCTTCCCTGAGTGGCACACTCCCACGTGCGACGTAAGTGGGAGGAATCCGCTGCAGTGCCATGCATGTGTTCACTACGTGGAGGCAACTTGAACCTGTAAGCCGATCTGCTCTACTCAAGTATTTAAAAATTTATGTTGGCAGGTCTGTAGAACAGTATATACGGAATGTTCTAGGACACTATTCCCCGCCACAGTGGGTGGAATCGCATTCGTGACCATGCTTCAGGTAGATTACTCGTGGTGTCGTCTGCTAGTCGACAGTGTATACACATGCATGTACAGCTGTGATTTTTCGTCATTGCAGTTCCGTTGTTGTGGCACACTCATAATGATTTGTCGGCCCTTTTTTCTGACGAAGTGCAGCATTTGGCCTTCAGCTACTGCGTCTGGCTGTACAGCGCGTGCTGCGTGTTCGGTTGCCCGCTCGGTTGGCCACAGACATTCTAATTTTGTTGCTGCCCAGCGCATTAAGCACGTTCGATGCCATTCGCAGTAAACTACGTCGTAACTGTGGCGCATTAATGCATGCACTGCTTTAGCGGCATTGCAGCAATATGCGGTCTGGAATATCTGATATAAGGGCGGACCAATTTAGTAGGGAAAACAAAGTTACATAGTCTTGCACTGTAGGGATGACCTTTGCAAGATAATATTGTTTAAACTTGATTACTTTCACCCCAACACCACTCGCCTCTGCATGTTAGTAGGTTCAGCGTAACCCTCTGCTTCTTTGCTCCCGCCACGGGGAGCGAGCACATTGGAAAGCTGAGGTTCCTCCATCAACAAGAATTAGCGCCATTGTGCAACAAAAACAAGTGGCAACCTTTGCTTAGACCACCGTTGAGGAGCATAGGTTTGCCAGTTCTTGACCGAACAAGTACCTGGAGCACAAAACATGCACCACATTAACATGCACACAATGGCACCATAAAATGTTGACAGGCTTTCCAGAGTTTTCTTTCTCTTTATAGCATGATAGTTTTATAACGCTGATAAAGTGATGCTTTTGGAGTTGATGCCGGTAGCCTGAAAGTGCACTGAACACAAAATGTCTTACACTAACCTGAAAAAATATAAGTTTTGTGTTAAGAAGTCCTAACGCGATTTATTTGCAAGCAAATAGTGTAAAGCATGCTTGAAGACTGAAGCTGATAGACTATTGTGGATCTAATGTTTGAGATAAATTGCTTCTCAGTAAAACTATATTTTTCTTGTCGGATAAAGTTTGATGTTTGCAACACTAAGTGACTAGAATTATGTGCGAAACCTTAAAATTTCTATTCAACTATAATGCCGCTTAGTCAACACGACATTTTGCGAGTGAGCCCTGCAATCGAGCTTTGCTTCGAAATGTGCATAGCCTCTAGTTTACTCACTCGGCGCTATGTTTTATGACTGAATTACGAGTTTTATGACTGTTTGTGCCCACGAGAACGGTGATTATATGAAAAAAATGTTTTTTTACATAAAGAAATTCGATTCTTGGAATTTACATGGTGAAACCACTATGGATGGATGGATGCAAAACCTTAATGAAGGTCCTGAGGTACATGGTATTATTATTAGGCACACTGCACTGGAGGACTGCGGATGCATTTTGACCACCTGCGTTTCTTCAACGTGAATCAAACTACAGACGGGCATTTTTTCATTTCGCCCCCATTGAAATGAGGCCCTCGTCGATTCGGCAACCTCAAACCTGGCAGTGCAATGCCATAACTACTGAGCTAACACATCGGGTGGTTACAAAAAAGATACATTAAATATATTATAACATTTGATGTCCTCCCAATACTGGCACTTATAAATCTAACACCAACAAGAAATAGAGATAGCAATAGGAAAGCACCATGCTAAGCGAGCACGCAGTCAGAGCGCAAGCAAACACGGGAAAATGAAGCTATTTTAGTGGGAGTGAAGCAGACGACAGAGGCGAGTCCCCCGTCTGACATCAACGGACCGCCGTTTGCAGCACTGCTCTCGGTCGCGCACAATGCTATTAGCATTTAGTTTCCACTCCAATAAAAATGCAGTTAACAGTCAGTGCTATCTTGCATTCTACTTCTTCAAGTCCCATCTTTCTGTGCTGTTCCAAGAATAAGCATTACACAACCGCACCTCTCATAGCCCTGACGCACATTGCTTTTGCGCCTCCCTTTTTTAATCAATCAGCAACTTTCCTTCTCCCCCTTCCTGCCTTCCTCAAAATCCTCAGAACCTTTCATCCCCTGCTGACTCTCTCAAAGATTATTACTTGCTTCATTGCCTCAACCTATCTCGAAGACTTATCTTTGCATTGACTCATCGTGAAGACTTTCTCCACCAGTCAGTAGCACCAGCATCCAGCGAGTACCTGGTGCTGGCTTGCATAAGAATGTTCCAACAAAAGAAAGGAAGGATTTGTGTACTTTATTTAACACAGAAGTTATTGTGGCAGCATATAAGGTTGCCAACCTATTTCACACAGAACACTTTTTGTGTTACCAAAGCTATATTAGTTCTTGCAATGTCATTGTTCCAGAGATTTGTCAGAGTAACTCTTGTAGTTAGATACTTTTGGTAAGTCTTTTGTTGAACCAGAGAAAAAGAAGGGAGTCACTAAAACTCAGTTTTGACAGTCCTCTTAATTCCTTGCCTTGATTCCTTGATTTATTCCTTGCCCATACAGCATAAAAGTCACCAGGAATTACATAACATGATGTGTTATGCATGTGAGGTATTGGCAAACACATTCTACAAAACGATGTGATAGGCTCAGCCTACACTAATCACCATTCATTGGTCAGTCTTCTAAATCCAACTCTTGCCATCCTATTTAAGCAGTAGTTTGCTGCACACAACACACATTGAGCACTTCACCACACTGGTGGTGAAAGCACAAGGCTAACGAAAATTCTCACACTCAAAAGCGTTTTGTTCAAGCAAGATTAAACGTAGGAAGAGGCAAATCTGATTCCTCGGACCTCCACTACCGGTTGCAGAAGCAGTACGTGGTTTAGTACATAGGTGCCACTTGGCAGCTGATCATCAGTCAGTGAACTTTTAAACATTTCCTTGTTGTATGCCACTAACATAGAAAAAAAGTGCATTAGCAGAAGACAACTGCATAAACACTTCTTTTCGCTGTCTGTGTCCCTGGCACTGTTTTATAATTAGCTCACCATACCAACTCGCTTAGCTATCCCTACTTTTACATTAACAATCAAGCATTCGTAAACAGCCTGCATTGTCTTTTGGCCAAAGGGAAGCCCTGCAAGTTTACAAGAGTAATTAATGGTTCCTCCATTAAAGGCCTACACCCTTTGCCAGCACAACTTACGTGATGCAAGTCATTTATCCTTTATGTGCCCTAAGTGCTGTGTGCGCATAATAAATCCTTTTATTTGTTTGTTGCTTTGGGAATGGGCCCCAGAGAAAAAGCTACAGGAAAGCAGCGATAAAACAAGTACAAAACATCAGTGACAGCACGCAGGTACTGTATCTATGTCAGCATGATGTGACGAAATATTAATACTTTTCCTAGCGGTTGCTCTAAGCTAAATCTTTTAAAAAGTATCCAGTAATACTGTTTTCTTGCATTTCATTTGTTCACAGTATTTGTTTTTTCTTGTGTGCACTTTTGCTATGCATCTTTTATACCCCAGTACTTAATATTGTATCATGTGTCCTAGGTAATTGAAAGGTTAACTTCGTGGGCTAGTGCATCATATTTATGTAACTAAGTAGGCAGTGTAAATTGTAGGTTTTGTTTGATATACTTGTCTTTAGCACACGAAAGTAACCATTTGTTCGTCTCTCTTGTCATAGAAACATGGTTTGCATGTCACCTTAGAAGGAGCCTTGGAATGTCAGAGACTCTATAGTCAGTGAATATATTAATCGGTATTAAAAAAGAAAATAAATGCAAATAATGGCATATTCAATAATAACTTTATGTGCATATCTCCGTAGTTCGCTTCAACTACGGGTCTCATTGCTCTCTTTTGCAGACTTAGAAGCGGGAAATCATGGTGCCAGGGATGTTCCTTGTGGCATTAAGCAGTACAGAAGGCTTTCAATAGAGAAATGCCAGTCACCCACAATAATGAGGAAAACGACAAACCCCAAAACTCCAAGCTGGCCAAATGCAGCTTCCCACTTCATGCTTCAACCAAACAAGTGACGAGTGACATGGACTAAAAATAGAATAACGAGTGAAGTTTAGAGTGCCATTTAAACTGCTGTTGTTTGACTGCCCCCCCACGCTCACCAAGATATGTGATGCTAAGCACAGGATGCAGCTATGCTGTTTTAGCAGCACTTCTGTGTGCATATAAGGAAGGACAATATAGAGTGTTTCAACGAACATTATAAAAAATTTTTTTATATTGCCTGTGGCAGAAAGCACAATTATAGTCCATGAACTCGTCTACTCGAAGAGGTGGAAATTACTTGCACAAAAAAATTGAAATGCATAGTCGACTAAGTAAGTTTGTAACTAATTACCTTATGGCACATATTGCAATTTACGAATTCTAGCAGGGGAGTTTGCCAGGCACTTGGAATTAATTCTCAGGATGACACCAATTTCGAGATATTAATTCCCAAACTTCACGGAGAAATACATAGGCCTCCCAGTTACTTTTGTGCAGCAATGCATAAATTAGGTTTTATTAAGAAAGCAAGTGGAACGATAGTGCGTTTTTACCACAAGTTTGATGGCACACATCTCGTAAATGGTGTTGCCCACACAATTTTATGTTCAAGTTGATCTGCTAGAATTTGTAAATTGCAATGTGCGCCATAACATAATTTGTTGGAAACCTAATTAGTGAAATTTTGTTAATTAGTCAATTATGCATTTCATTCTTTTTTTTCTTTTCAAGTAATGTCCGCCTCTTCGAGTGGACCACCTCCGCCGTGGTTGCTCAGTGGCTATGGTGTTGGGCTGCTGAGCACGAGGTAGCGGGATCGAATCCCGGCCATGGCGGCCGCATTTCGATGGGGGCGAAATGCGAAAAGGTGCACGTTGAAGAACCCCAGGTGGTCGAAATTTCCGGAGTCCTCCACTACAGCGTGCCTCATAATCAGAAAGTGGTCTTGACACGTAAAACCCCATAATTTAAAACCACTCCATGTACACCTTATTTCCTGTCTGTGCGTTACTGCCTTGCGGCGTGTATACATTGCATGTGAATATCAACGTTTTAAAGCAGTACCCACTACTGGCCTAAAGTAAGGCAGGAGATTGCCGTTTCAAGATTCAGCGCGATCACCCAACGCGATCACCATGGCTTTTGAGCCGTCAACCAAACAACCTACTCGCCAAAACAACCAGTAAAACGAAACTAAAATCGTACGTGTTTGTGCTAACTGCTAATTGGATCAATGCATGTGTGCAACGACAGAAGATGTGAACTCCGTAAAAGGTCTCTCATTTACAATTCGGCAAAAATCAGCTGCATACACAGCTATAAGTCGACTTCACGCCATCGGCTCTGCCGAAACTACGTGTCCGTGACATAACAGCTGCAGACCGCAAAAGCGCTGCTCAAGCGCGCGGGCCCCGTTCAGCCTTCCAACCGCGACGGCCTTCGCGCAAAGCCGAGCACGCTCCGCGATCGCGGTGTCATTCAGCGAGCTCCCGCCACGTACTACCTGCCTCGACGCGGTGCCCCGCCGCGCATCGCCGATCGTGCACGATTAGTAGCCGTTCTTTTATTTTTTTCAGAGCTACGCGACGCCAATCCAGCGCTACCTCACGCTGAACTAAAGCTCGAGGATGCGCACGATTTGCCCCGGGAGTGCCTGCTGCCGAGAAAACGACACGCCTCCAGGAAGAGCAACGTGAACGCGTGCAGCAGAAGGCGCCCGCGTGAATGTCACTCCGCCGATCGCGGGCTGTCTCGGCCAGCAACGCGGCGGCTTTCCGTCGCGACCGACGCCGTGTCCACGCGGCCCGCGAACGACCCCGCGTTGGCGTGCGCGGCCATCGGCCAATGCGGCCAGCGCGGCGCGACCCGCGAAACCCGAGCAGCACCGCCGTCCCAAAACGGTCCGCGGGCCGATGGGCGTGCGCGAGTCGCCTATCTCTCCCCGCGTCACAAGCGCCGCCAAGTTTGACGCGCCCGAGCGGCCAGCTGTCCGACTCACCCGTGATGATCTCGGCGATGTGGAGTACCGCGTCACTCTTGATGTCCTCCATGGCGCTCGGGAGCTAGCCGTCGTCCCAGCGGTGGCGACGACGGGGTCGCACTGGTACTGCTGCGCTCAGCTGACGGCGGCTGCCCGGGAGCGCATCACCCCTGGCACGGGTCCGAAACTCCAAGGGGCGGCGGTCGCGGCCGATTTTCTCTTTTCCCTCCCGTCACGGCGGCCGCGCGACGCAGCCCACGCGAAGCCAGTAATTTGGGGCGGCCTGTCACCCGCCGACGGTGGTGGTCGCTGGCTGCAGCTCAGCTGGCTAGCCCCTCAGCGCACGGCCATCTTTCCACCACCCGCCGCCGTCATCGGGAGAAATTTTCAAAGGGCCCGTGAGCGGGTTCGAACGAATGCCACGTGACCCAGCGCGGCCAATCGGGAGGCTGGCGCGCGCTCTTCCTTCTCCGGCCGCCATTACCCAGTCCGAATACGGCAGAAAAAGGAAGAAGAAAGCCGACGCGCAGGTGTGTTGGGTGGCCGAGTAGTGGCCGCCGTACACGCGCCGGTGATTATGCGGCGGCGAAGGGGGGGTAGCCGCGGGTAGAGGTCCCACCGCCGTGGCCGCGCTCCCCCCTGGTCTTGCGCAAAAGGGCACCACGCAGGAGAGCGCAAACCGGTAGCGGGCCGCGGCGGCGGTTTCGGTTTCGGCGGCACGCCCAACGGCTGCTGCTGCTGCTACTCGCAACTGCGCCGCGCGCGCAACCCTTTGACGCGCTTTACGCGACGCCGACCCCGAGATATAGTAAGTACGCACATCCAAGTTTACCGACACGGACGCGTAGTCGTAGTTTCGAAGCTTCACATGTTCGGCTTATCCAAACAGACCACTAATGCGCGACTCGTGTGACGACGACACCTTTCTTTCGACACGCCAACAGGTTGGTAAAAAGTATATTCGATTCAGCCAAGTTTCTCTGCACCTTCTGCACCTATTCACGGTGCACTGCACCTAGACCCTCGATTCCCCGAGGTGCAGCAGCGCACCCTGCACCCCCGTGCTCGATTGAACGGGGTGAAAGGCAAGGTGCCGCCGCGGTGCACTGCACCCTTGAACCTTGCAGCGAGTGGGTGCAGCCAGGCACCCCCTGCACCCTTTCGTTTGTGGTGCCGTGCACCTTTTTTCTGAATCTAACAAACCTAAAGTGAAGTTCCGAGCCCCTGCAAGAATACGATTACTTGTAAACACGTGTAATTAGTTTCCGTAACTGGCTATGGAGAGGCTGCCTATTGAAAAGCCTGCCTCTCGATCGGCATCGGGTTGAATTGAGTTTCGCAAACGCGCCCGCGAACTCGTGAGTGTACGCGCCATCGCCTTCGGCCAAAGCAGCCGGGTCCGCCAGGTGACAACGCGGCGCGCGTGGGCGAGCAGATGAGGCCTCTTCCACAACTATCCGATGAAGCGCAGCGAAGCGAGGTGCGGGATCGTGGGTGGGATGACGATACAGCTAGCTGGCACACGTGAGCGGTGAGCACGCGACGGCGCGCTAAACTGTGTGGATTGGCGACGCGTCGGTCGCCGATTCATTTCTCTTGGAGTTCGGGAGAAAGGCCGACTCAGTAGACGTGCGACCGGCACACATTCCGCGGAGGCCTCGGTGGCTGCAGCTGCCCCTTGGATGCTCTAGCCTGGTTATAGAGTGGACGTTGCGTCCGAGCGCGCCAGAACTGGAGCATAATATGCCAATTATTTTATTATTTCTGATCAAGCTATATATACATTTATATATAGTGACCTTGTGCAGCAGCACAACAACATCAGCAGAAGGCACAAAATGATGAATTAAGCCAGCGATCGGAGCACACGTAGTCGATCGATACTAATTAAACCTTATTCAAAAATAAATAAATAAACGAAACACACATGTTCACTTGGTCACGTAGGCATGAGTAAACAACACAGCGTAAAACTCTACAGTTCACCGCGCATCATTCATGCAGTTGTATATTCGTACTTTAATTCTCTTTCTATTAATCATTATATAGATTATACTAGAGAATAGAAGCTTCTCTTCTCTGCAATATATATATATATATATATATATATATATATATATATATATATATATATATATATATATATATATATATATATATATATGTGTGTGTGTGTGTGTGTGTGTGTTATCTCAAACAGAATTGTCCAGGCCCGGTATGCACATAGTTTAGAAAAAAAAAGGAGCACATATACGAAAAGGCATGATTATTATGCTTGCTTCGGCCGAAACGTAAAACACGGGAATTTATATCTGTATTTTTGTGGAAATTAAATCAACTAAGTTATGAGTTGCGAATTAAAAAATGGCGTAGTGTGGCGGGCATAGAAGTGCTCGAAGTGATTTTTTACGTTCTAAGCATGCAACATTCGTAAC